>NC_134485.1:615000-915000 GCF_040206685.1 Ascaphus truei | reverse complement strand
TATACGTGGTGTGGTGAGGGTTATACGTGGTGTGAATGGTCAGGGTTATACGTGGTGTGAAGGTCAGGGTCGTCACATGTGGTGTGAATGGTCAGGGTTATATGTGGTGTGAATGGTCAGGGTTATACGTGGTGTGAAGGTCAGGGTCATCACATGTGGTGTGAAGGTCAGGGTTATATGTGGTGTGGTCAGGGTTATACGTGGTGTGAAGGGTGCCCTTTAGGGAAGAGATATAGAAATCCAAGATATGGACGGACAAGTGGTGTGCAATGTTGTTGTTTTTTTGCAAACCAATTGCAAATATGGCAAGTCAACATGCTATGTTGTATGGTCTTTTATCTACTACCATTTACTGTGATTTTCTCAAAAATTCTGAAAAATTAATGTCATTTTTGCAAAGTTGGTGAAACTCTTGCTAAATTCTAGTGATAGTGTGAGTGAGGTGAACTTTTGCAATAAATGTAAAAAAACGTGAAATCCATGTCTCCGAGAGCCTGTAACATTGAGCTGTTTGGATCAGACAGATGGTCCTACCTGCAGTTCCTTGTGGAGGTTGGTGGAAGACCCCAGAGATGCAGCCACCATGTGATCAGTAACTGGGAAATTGTCAGGAATTCTGAAGCATTTTTGGATCATCACAGGGTTTGTTCCATTCAGAAACTGGTAACCAAAGAATTTGTCCTCCTTCCACTTCTGAGACACCAGTTCTGGGATACAACAGCAAACGATATAACACATGACACATCAAAAGATTTAGGAAGATCTCAACAGGAAAACTATTGATCCTCTGGATCAATAAGGAATTATACAATAGGATAAAGTATCTGTTGTCTAAATTTAATATAGGTTGAACTTGATGGACGTAAGTCTTTTTTCAACCTCATCTACTATGTAACTATGTAACTATGTAACTATGTAACTATGTAACTATAAAACTCAGCCAGAACCAATTGGTACATTTAGTCACCTCTGCTATATACTGCACAGGTAAAGATTAGTTAGACGTCTATACTCTTATTTATTATATTGCCATCTTTAAAGTACACGTATATACCTATTATTTGTCTGGCTGTGTTTGTTTTATTGCTTGTTTTATTCTTTGAACAACATGATTATAATTGTAGTTGTAGATTAAAATAATTAATTATCTAATGAGTGTAAGTCACAATTATTATATTCAACTGATATCAGTTATATTATCCTATACATAAACCTGCAGAGACGGCATAACATAATTACCATTTTAGAATACTGTACATTTAAAGTCTGTGATATACTTCAATTAGAAGAAGAATAACATTGTAGTTTTAGAATATATGAATTTAAACTATATTTCTGATATCTTTTACAGTATCTGTAATGGCCCATTAAAAGTCATGTGTTACAGCCTGTATGGTATTCCCTACCCACTTCCCAAGTTACTGTAGTATGTCCTTTCATTCTACTGGATACAGATCCAATGTGGTCTTTCTCCCTCCTAATAGAAGTACAGTAAATGAGCATTTTAATCCTAATAGAGGTATATTAGTATTTTATCTGATAGTGTTAGGACTTGCGAACATGGCCTGCCTTGTCGTGGCTCGCAAGCTTACAATGCTTTGGTCAAAGGGTTAAACTCAATGACCATTTTTCATGAGAATATATAAGTATTTTACTGTGAATTTCTGTCATGTTGGATGTAGCATTGGGCTTCTTTGTCGTTTGTTATATGGTATTCCCTGCAATCCGTCTCTGGAACATCTGCTGTGAAACAAGTGGATTTCAAACCACACGTTTATGGTCTACAGGTGTTTGGGAATTGAAGTTAGAATCTGACGTTGAAAACAGTTTAATATCTGTGTTAATCCCGTAAAAGTTATTATTCTTTCTGTTCTCACCTCACTTCTGTACAAACAGCACTTTATGTTCAACCACTATTCTCACTTTCCCTCTAACTCCACTCATATATCTCCATCTCTCCTTCATGTTCAACTTCTCTGTTCACAGAGAGAAGTTGTATCCTGTCCTATCTGCGCCTTCTCAAACCTCTCAGCTACACACCCTGCGCTAATTTGCACCCCTACAAATCCTCCTCACACCTTCTCTTTCTTTGCTTGCTTCTGGGGATATCTCTCCCAATCCTTATCTGTCTAATTTCTAAAAACTTGTGTCCTTGCCCATAACATCAACTATTTACTTCTCATGGTGTTTGTCACGGAGGCCAGGTATTTACACCTTTTTACCGGGATCATTCACTGACCAAAACAAGATAGTAAAACAAATTGTCATTTATTCCATAGAAACAGACGTACACACAGTGGATTACAAAATACAGAGGAAAACACACTTACTGGGGGTCATGGCTACATGTGGTAGGGGTGAGGAGCTTGTTCAGATAGGTGGGTAGCTTGCCCAGAAAGTATTTGAAGGCAAGACAGGAAAGGTGAACTTTGCGCCTAGACTCGAGTGATGACCAATCTAGTTCTTTGAGCATTTCGCAGTTATGTGTGTTGTAGTTGCATTGGAGAACGAAACGACAAATTGAATTGTAGAGGGTGTCAAGTTTGCCAAGGTGGGTTTGGGGCGCAGAGCCATATACTATGTCTCCATAGTCGATAATTGGCATTAGCATCTGCTGTGCAATACGCTTTCTGACCAGCAGGCTTAGGGAGGATTTGTTCCTGTAAAGTACCCCTAGTTTGGCATAGGTTTTGGATGTCAGGGCATCAATGTTCATTCCGAATGTTAAGTGGGAGTCAAACCATATGCCCAGGTATTTAAAACTAGTGACAGGGGTTAGGGTGGTGTTAGTGTTGGTTCTAATCTGGAGCTCAGTCGCTGGAAGCTTTAAAAATGTAGTCTTGGTCCCAAATACCATTGTTACAGTCTTGTCAATGTTTAAAAACAGTTTGTATTGGGAAATCCAGTTTTCGAGTCTCAAAAAGTCAGACTGAAGACATGTTCAAGGTCGGAGAGGCTATGGCTGTGTGCATATAAGATTGTGTCATCTGCATACATATGTATTGAAGCTTCCTTACAAGCTGTGGGAAGATCATTGATGATCACTGAGAAGAGTAGGGGCCCCAGAACAGAGCTTTGCGGGACGCCACAGGTGATATCCAGGGGGTTGGATTTAGAGCCTGAGATGGGCACATGTTGGGATCTACCCGATAGGTAGGACTGAAACCAGTTTAAAGCATGCTTCCCTATTCCAGAGCTCTGGAGTTTGTTAAGCAGGATAGCATGATCAACAGTATCAAAAGCCTTTGCAAAATCTAGGAATATTGCACCAGTGAGTTGACCACGTTCCATTCCATACTAGATTTCATTGCAAACATTTAGCAGGGTAGTTACGGTAGAGTGTTTGGGGCGAAAGCCAGATTGGAATTGGCTAGGGAAATTTGTCTTGGTGTAGAACTCGCTTAATTGGGGGTGGACACATTTTTCCATGACTTTGGATAGTATTGGGAGAAGGGAGATTGGCCTGTAGTTTGAGACAGTGTTTTTGTCCCCACTTTTGAAGATTGGGACAACTCTAGCAGTTTTCCAGGTCCTAGGGATATGTCCTGCAGACACGATAGAGTTGACTCTGGAAGCAATTGGTTTGGCAATTGCTGGGGCACCAAGTCTTAGGAACCTAGATTGTAGTAAGTCAGGTCCACATTGGCTGCTTAGTATTAATTTGAGGAGTGCTTGTGTAATCTCCTCTTCAGATACTGGGCCAAATTGAAAATTGTGGGCAGTGTTGGGAGGGGGTGGGGCTATATGGGTACTCCCAGGATGAGATCCAGGTTTGTGGTTTGGGTTGCGTTTCGCTAATAAGTTAGTAGCACACCCCACAAAGTAATCATTGAATGCATTTGCAATGTCGGTGGGGTTTGTCAGAGTAATATCCCCCTTAGTGATATTACTTGGCTGTTGATGGTTAGAAGGCTGGAATATGTTGTTGATAACCTTCCAGAAGTTAGCTGGGTTTGATGTATTCTGGAGGAGATTGTCAGAGTAATATTGTGCTTTTGCATGCCTTGTTTGCCTTGTGCACATGTTCCGTAGGCTTCTGTAGTGATTGAGATCCTTGGTAGTGCCAGTTACTTTGTGGCTTTTAGACAAGGCATCCCTGAATTGGTAGAGTGCTATAAGGTCAGGTGTAACCCATGGAAGGTGGGCACCCCGTACCCTTATTCTGCGTAGTGGAGCATGGGTATCACAGAGTTTTAAGAACTCGGATTGGAATTAGTCAAGCGCAGAATCAGGGTCGGGAATTAAATCGATTCTGTGCCAAGGGCAGTTGGTAAGGTCAGCCAAAAACTGTTGTGGGTTAAAGTTTCTAAATGTTCTAGTGAGGAGACCTTTAGGGCTTGATTGGGGCGGTTTAATTTTCCTTACACAGTACACTATTGCATGGTCACTGAAAATGTCAGGAAGGATGCCAGAGGATTGGATTCTGCTGGGATTTGAGGAGAGAATCCAATCAAGCAAGGAATGGTTGTGTGAGATTTCAGGTTTGTCCGTGTGGGTTGGGAAATGAGCTGCGATAGGTTAAGCGATATGATTTGTATCTGGATTTTGTGGTTTTTAGGGTCAAGCCAATTGAAGTTGAAATCCCCAAGAACTAGCAGCTCACTCTTCTCATTCAGAGAGGAAATGGAGCCAAGAAACTGGGGGATACCAGTCAGGGATTGTAGAGGGGCTATAGGGGGGCGGTAGATGCCAGCAAGCAAGATGGGCTTAGAAAAGGGGAGGCATATTCTGCAAACTAGGATTTAAAAAGAGGGTGGGCTTGGGGGGCAATTTAGCAGTGTAAATTGTAAGGTGTCTGCAATATAAAATAACACCCCTCCCCCTCTCTTTGACCTATCTCTTCTAGAAATGGAGTATCCCTGAATGGCAATATGTGCATCAGGGGTTTTAGGAGTTAGCCATGTTTCTGTAAGAACGATGGCTTTTGGTTTATGCATAAGGCACCATGCCCTTAGTTCATCCAGTTTGGGCAGTAGACTCTGGATATTTATATGGGCGACAGATAGCCCTTTTTGAAATTTGAAGGGGGTATTCTCAGGGTTATGGGACAGAGTTGTAATGGGAGGGCCTGGGTTAGGTTCAATATCGCCTGCTAAAGAGAGTAATAGTATGAGTAGGAATTTGAGTAGTTGTTTGCAAGTTGTAACTTTATGATGTTTGTCATTTGAGTGAGCGGTTGTTGTTGTGCTGGTTTTCAGGGTTCTCCACCAACATTCAGTATATAGTGCAAGGCTTTTGAGTAATCCGGGGTGTATGGTGATGTTGGGCGTGGGCCAGGAGGGGGGAATTTGTAGTGGATAGAGAGAGTAACATTTCAATGAGGCCACAAGAAAGAACAAAGAGGAGGTAAAAAGCAGGTTCATTATGCCAGAGGTCGGTAATGCTGCATGGAGCTGTTTTGAGCCAAGTGTGTTGTGTGCGCAGACTAAACAGCAGGGATCAGAATAGTTCACCGTTTGTTGCCATGTGTAGAAGAGTTTGCAGAAGGATGCAGTCCCCAGTCACCTCTAGTCAAACTATAGTCTAACTATATATTCTCTTAAAAGCTCACTTTAAGATGCCTCACTATATCATGCCAATGCAGTCCATTCTAATGCAGGGGGGGTGGTATTGGTTTTATACAGCTAAAACAGTCACATGACCCTCCCCTCCCCAATAAATCAGCTTGTTCCAGTTGGTCAATTAGCAGTACACAGTTAAGAGAATTAAAAAAAAAAAAAAAACACCTTTTGATATTCAAACATACCAAATTATCAATACTAAAGGCCGCTGGGTAAATCTTTTAGAACATGCAGAGCAGGTTATATATGGTTGGGGAACCCCCAGAGCCCCTATATCAGGTTCTGGGTGATCTAGGCCTTAATGGCACCCCCTCATAACCTGGGAACCCCTTGACTGTTCCAGGGATATCTTACACCCCTATACCCCATTTACCTTTCTGGCCTGTGCTAAAGCAGGGAATCCTAGCGGTGAGTCGCGCAAGTTTTTTCAAGGGGAAATTTTGCCGGAGAATCTAACATGATTCCCGGGTAAATTTTTCAGGTATCCAGCAACTCTGGGACCCCGCTACCTAGACACATTCTGACAAGACTTTATCTGTAAATCTCCCCTTGAAACTCATAGCCCAGCAATCCCTGCTTGCTGGCACACATGGATAGGTAAAACAAAGAAAATTCTTTATTGTCGCACATTAAAAAAGCCATGACCTATTTCTTGGTCCTAGGTACTGGCCACTGAACTATAGCTTCCTTAGCTGGCTCCAGCTTCAGATGCCCTCCACCCACTTTGTGCCCTAAGTACAACACATCTGCCATACCAACAAGACACTTTGTAGGTTTCAGTGTCACCCATGCTTCCTTTATACTTTTCAGCACCGCTGCTACATGTACTAAGTGTATCCCACGAATTCGTAAACCTAGCGGTCTACCAGATATGCCCTTGCAAAACTTTACATCCCTTCCTGTAACCTATTGACCAGGCGTTATAAGTAGTCGGGGCATTCTTCATCCCAAATGGCATAACTTAAAATTCATATAAGCCATTTGAAGTAATGAATGCTGACTTCTCCCTAGCCTCTTGGGTCAGAGTGATTTGCCAATACCCTTTGGACAAATCCATAGTGGTCAGATACTTGGCACCTGCAAGCTCATCTAGGAGTTCGTCCATATGGGGCATGGGATAAGCATCGCACACGTCTGTGCATTGAGCTACCAGTAGTCCACACAGAACTGTGTGTTTCCGTCCTTCTTCGGCACAAGGTCTACTTGATAAGCCCAAGGGCTTTGAGACGGGACAATTACCTCTAGGGGCAGCATCTCTTCCACTTCCCTCTCTATACTCCATTTCACCTTCAGTTGATACACAATAGGCATGCTTATGCAGAGGTCTCTGATCACCAGTGAGAACAGGGGGATCTGTGATATGTGACCTGCCCGACTTATCCGTGAACAGGACCCTATGCTCCTCTAGCATAGCCTTTGTCTGCACTTTCTGCTGTGCACTGAGCTGAGACCCTGACGCAACCTGCTCTACTTTGCCCCCCTGCCTAGATTCCCTTAGGAGTTCAGGCAGGGCATTGCTCGCTGCGTTCCCCATCGGTTGCCTACTGATAGCCACCACGTTTGTCACATGGTTGAAAATACTCCTTAAGCATATTAATATGATAAGTCTTATTTCTTCCTGTCACTCCATCCAACTGTATAACATAGTTGCACTCATTCATCCTTCTGAGTACCGTATACGGACCAGACAAGGCAGCCATTAATTTGTTCTGCCGAGTGGGCTTCAGAACAAGCACTTGCTGCCCAGGGATGAATTCTCTTCTACGGGCATTCTGATCATACCAAGTCTTCTGCTTGGTCTGAGCCTCCCTGAGGTTAGCCTGTGCCAACCTGTGATGGTAAGGGGGTTACCATGCTCTCAAAGAAAGGTTTAATCCTGTTTGGTTACCCCTGATCTGTAATGAGGGTTCATGGAGAGTAAGCTCTTGAACCCAGTGTTGTTAAATGCATGTCCTGTAATTTGCGACATTAAAGACAGGCTTATTTACTGGTGGCCGACTGCCTGAGACTCCTAGATGAAAAAAGAAATCTTTAGATGCTGCTGGCTGTATCTTCACCTAGAGCTGCACGGCTGCGGTCTGCTCCACCTGGGTATACAGCCTCTCGCAGGACGGCTATTCTTTAGCTGGGGAGCGTTGTCCCTGATGGCCCCACCTCAGAAACTGCAGGATCTGTTGGTCACAAATGGAAGGGGACGGTGACATCCTCAATGTGCAGGGGTACCAAAGGCTCCCCTACCTGAACAAGTGCCTTGCTAGCACTTCTGGCGATGGCTGCCACTTCTGGCGATGGCTGCTATTGGAGTAGCATCCTCCACAAACAAGCAGATCCTCTGGATTGACCATAGCAGGTTGCACTAGATTGACAGTGGCACTGGCGTCAATCAAGCCGGCTGCCTGGCGAGCTCCGATGGTCACTGGCGGCATATGTTTCATCCTCTTATCATTGGAAGGCAGCACCAACATCTGCCACCTGATGCCCCTCTGCCTCCTCTGCTGTGCCACTGGTTGCAGGGGTAGGAAACAATGTTTGAGTCCTTTGCCATTTGGCTACAGGCTACTCCACTGTGAGTACCAGTCCCACAAAGGTGACCGGGTTGGCAGCCAAATTGCGTCCCCCTGAGGTGGATTGCTGGAGGGAGACCGCTCAAGACAATCTGGCCTGATGTGCCTGTCACAGAATTTAGATCTTTACACCAGGATCATATAACTGAGCAAAGCCAAGATGTTAAACAAAAAGCAGCCCGGATTGGCTTCTGGGTTTCATATAGAATTTCAGATTCATTCATGAAATACTACAACCAATCCGAGCCTGGGACCTTTACAACCAGCCAATAAAGGGCTTCCAGTCATCCAAAACAGAGCAAGCGGATCTCCTGAATGCAACGGCGCTTGCGGCTGACATTGCATGGCGAAATCAGTTCCAGGACTTTCGTGAGTACCTACCGGTCATTGGAAAAAACTCCTACAGAGGTAATTTTTATGAATTTCGTTTAAAGGGCAAGTTTATTCGTTAGCCCCGTTCCCAATAAGTGTGATAATTGTGCAAATTGTGTTTCATTGTGTGTATGTCTTTTCCTGAAATAAATTACAATTTATTTTACCTCCTTGCTTTGCTCAATCAATGATCCCGGTATAAAAAGGTGTTGATAAACCTGGTCTCCCGTGACAAAAGTGTTTTGGGAATAAGTTTGTTCGTTTGCCCCCATCCCAGTGAGTGTATTTTTAGTGTAATTGTGTACTAATGTGTGTATGTCATTTGTGGAAATAAATTACAATTTATTTTATCTCTTCTCTTTGGTCAATCAAAGGATCCGGGTATTACGGTGTTAAAAATGCTGGTCTCCGTGACACTGGGCTATCAAACTAATCCTAACTTGTCCAAATGGGTCAGATAACAGTCTTTACAAGTCCTTCCAATGACCGGGAGGTACTCACAAAAGTCCTGGAACTCAATTTGGCATGTAATTCCAACTGTGACTGCTACGTTCCATTTTCAGAACTTGGTCCCTGAAAAGTGGAACTTAGAAATATTCTTGCCTTGAAATTATTGAAGTAGGCTCGCGTCTATTTCTCAAAGAGCATCTTTTTGGGATATTGAATTTTCCACTGCTGTTTTGGCGCTTAGAATCTCTCGACCTGATTGGCTGCTATGTTTCTTATAGGATTTCCAGTCCAATTCACAAAACGCTACAACTAATCAGAGTGTGAAGATTTCTCTACCAGTCTATCACCGATTTGCCGGTACTCTGAAGCCTGGCAGGCACTGATTCCACTTCTGCAAAGGGACATGGACCAACCTGGCACCTCTGCCTTTAAGCACACTGAACCCCCCTTTTTGCCAGGCTCAGTGTCTGGGGTTGGGCAAATGGTTGCCGATAGCCCCTATTCATGTTAGGTACTTGAGTGTAACTCTGGTATTCCGCCTGCCCTAACACCTTGGCATCTCTGAGGCTTTCATGTCTGGGACCCATACAGACACAGTGGCACCAAGCTTTGGTGACCATCTGGTCTCTCTGGACCATGGACCTAGATATCCAACAGTTCATTTACAGTGCATCAAGCATATATATATATATATATATATATATATATATATTAAATAAACCAGTTTAATAAAATACATTTTACACTGTGTCTTTGCTAAAAATGTCTAAGTCCTTCTGTGGTGTCAGGGATAGAATAAGAATGTATACTATCAATTCTCACTAGCGATATCCCTGCAACACTGCAAAAACCCGACTTTACATTTTTATACAAAATAAACCTTGCAGCTATATTTTATAGATGGGGCACCCCTGGAACTGCTATACCATGTTCAGGGTGACTTGGGCATGATCTGGGCAGCCCCCCTTATGCTTATACCGTTCATGAATAACTTGATCCCCTATGCCCCCTTTACCTTTCTGGTCTGTTCTGAAGCAGGGACTCCTGGTGGTGAGCTGCAAGAACGTTTTCAAGGTAGGATTTTGACCATAGCATTGTGCTTCAATTTATCCGAGAATCTTACCTGATGCCCGGCTACATTTTTATGGTATCCAGTAACTCTGGATTCCCTCTACATAGCCACAATCTGAAAATACTTTTTTTACCGCAAAACCCACCCTGAAACTCATAGCCCAGCAATCTCTGCTTGCTGGCACTCCTGGAAAGGCAAAAACATAATAATTATTTATTGTCACATATTTTCATACAATGCATAGCAGTACATACATGACAGCCAGGTCAAAGAGCTGACACACTAGAACCCCACAAAGTGACTCAGGGGCAACCAAGTGAGCTTGACCTTTATTTTTCAGCCTGGTTACCCCTCACAATCACACCTCCCCCTTCAAGATGAAGACTGGGTTGCAACCACCGCAACTGGCTGTTCGACTAGCCGGACACCTCTTGAGTCTTTGGGCTCACTCGGGCTGTCCTGTCATGAGAGGCCATCAGCATTTCCATGTTCGCTGCCTTTCTTGTGTTGTATGGAAAAGTCAAACTCCTGCAATGCAAGACTCCAGCGAAGGAACTTGCCATTCTCTCCCGACACCTATTGTAGCCAACTTAATGGATTATGGTCCGTGACCACGGTAAAGGTTCTGCCATACAGGTAGGGATGCAGTTTCCACAAACCCAAACAATGGCCAAACACTCTCTCAAGAGTGGCATAAGCCAATTTGCAGGGCAGTTTCCTGCTTAGGTACACCACAGGGTGTTCGCCGCCCTCCTCCCCCTTTTGACTGAGTACAGCGCCAACACCGTAATCGGAGGCATCGGTCTGTACTAGGAAATTTTTGGAGTAGTCCGGTGTGGATAGAATCGGAACACAAGCCAGAGCTGTCTTCAGTGCCTGGAATGCTGTCTCACAGGCAGGAGACCAGACTACCAGAACTGGGAGTCGCTTCTTAGTCAAGTCAGTCAGGGGTTTAGCAATAGCACTATACTGCGGGACAAACTTTCGGTAATAGCCAGCGGTGCCTAAAAAAGCAATGACCTGCTTCTTAGTTTTGGGAACAGGCCATGGAACTATGACTTCCATCTTAGCTGGTTCTGGCTTCAGGTGCCCTCCACCCACTCTGTGCCCTAAGTACGAAACCTCTGCCAAACTTACTAGACACTTTGTTGGCTTCAATGTCAGCCCTGCTTCCCTATCCTGGTCAGCACCTCTGCTACATGAACTATGTGAGTCTCCCACGAACTGCTAAGCACTGCAATGTTGTCCAGTTACAGTATGCACAAAAGGCGGGGGGTAAGGGAGTGATTGAGCACATATATCAAGACTGTTTGGTTGCACTAGATATTTATTTAATCTATTTTTATATGTTTTCACATTTATATATTGGTAATATATGTTTTAAGGATTGATTATTAAAGGTTAGATTTTAAATTTTGGTAAGTGTGCATTTAAGTGAATTTCTTTTGGTGTACAAACCATTGTACCCCTCGTTTTTTCAGTTACAGTATGACCTTGCATAAACCTGCATCCCTTCCTGCAACCTAGGTGTTGGAATGTTGCCGGGGCATTCCTCATCCCAAATTGCATCACTAAAATTTCATAGAGGCCACTTGTAGTGATGAACGCCGACTTCTCCCTAGCCTCTGGGGTCAGAGGAACAATTAACCTTTGGACAAATCCATGGTGGTCAGATACTTTGCCCTCACGAGCTCATCTAACAGCTCATCCATGCGGGGCATGGGACAAGAATCTGACACCGTCTGAGCATTGAGCTGCCGGTCGTCCACACAGAACCGGGTGGTTCTGTCCTTTTTAGGCACGAGGACTACTGGACAAGCCCAAGGACTCTGAGATGGTCTAATAAACCCTAGGGCCAGCATCTCTTCTACTTCCCTCTCTATACTTCCTATACCTTTGCTGATAAACGATAGGCATGCTTATGCAGAGGTCTCTTGTCACAGGTGAGTATAGGGTGATCGGTGATATGTGTTGAACCCGACTTATCCGTTAACAGAACCCTATGTTGCTCTAACAAAGCCTTTGAAAAAAGGTGACAGTGGCGGTCACTCGAGATATAAATGGACAAGATAATTATGGTCCCCCAATTGGGTAGGAGCTGAAATGAATAAGTGATACATAAACAAATGATACTAACCGATATGAGGCTGCAGCTAAATCGAGAAGGATCATACCTTGACATGAAAGTGTTGTGGAGATGAGCTCATTTAAAAGAAGAAATGAAATGCAATATAAAATATAATGTACCCAAGTAACTGCTTGTGAAGGTAAGGAGTGGGTGGGTGAGTATTGAGTAAATAATCAAAGTGTACTCACACGGGCATGTGTGAGTAAAGTTCACCAAGGGTTGTCTTTAGACACTGTCAGGTGCTTCTCTCCATCGGTGGATATCCTCAGTAGCTGGAATGCACTTATTTACACTAGACCCATGGGCAAAAGAGAGCACAATAACCCAATGTAAGCAGGATGATGCTTGCAGGACAGGGAGCGGAGGAGGGGGGAGAGAGAGGAGAGGGGGGGGAGAAGTGTTGAATAATAATAATAGAAATTCCCTCACACGGGCATGTTGTAATGCCTGTACTCACTCCAACCAAGTAGGGACCCCGGTACTGAGGTGGGAAAGTATAAACTGCGCAGCCACAGCAGAGGTGGCATGCCTGGAGAGTGGATAGTCAGTGTAGTCGGGCCTGGCTTGGGAGAATGGGTTAGTCCTGATACTTGCAGAGGTCGTGGGGAGGAGCCAGTAGAGTAGTCAATGTTCATTGTGCCATGGTAAGGGATCTGAGCCAGTAGATTAGTTGTGTGTCCGTTAGCCATGGTCAGAGATAGAGAAGTGTGGGTGGTCAGAGGCAAGCCGGGATCATTATCCAGAGAGGGTCCAATAGTCTAGCCGGGTCGGTACAAAAGAGAGAAACTGGGAATCAAGACAAGGCAAAGCAAGGAACGTGAGAACACAAGGTACATTGATCTATGCTCAGCAACGAGTGACTGAGCAAACAGGAACTAAATAGGTGGGCTGGAGCAATGGGAGTGCGAGGTGGAGCGGAGGCGCGTGAATGACGCGTGATGCAAGCAGGGGGCGGGACCAAGCCCGGTAGAGATGACAGAAGACCTCCATGTGCATCCGCGCTCTGTAAGCGGCGGAGGGGTATGCGGAGCAGGAGGTAAGGAGGGGACACGCCACAAGGGACATGTCCCCCGATTCCTTACAGTACCACCCCCCCCTTGAGGAGCGGCCTCAGGATGACTCCAAAAAGGCTTGGCGGATACCTGGCGGGAAACCGACTAAACAAGCTAGGAGCGCGTCCCTGGTGATGTGGTATCCTGGATCGTTCTTCTGGTCCAAACCCTTTCCAGTGGACCAAATACTGGATTGATCCTCTGGATCTTCTTGAGTCGATTAGAGAACAAATCTCGTACTCTTCTTGTCCTTGTCTGAGTACTGGAGAAGGTTTAAGAGAAGCTTCAGGGAATTGCGAACGTTGAAAGACCAGTTTCAAAAGAGAGACATGAAATACAGCAGGAATTTTCATAGAAGAAGGAAGTTGTAAGCTGTATGCCACAGGGTTTACTTGTTACAGGATGGTGAATGGGCCCAGGAATCTTGGGGCCAATTTGAGAGTTGGTGTCTTCAACCTGATGTTTATAGAAGAGAACCACACCCTGTCTCCTGGTTTAAAGTTGGGCGCCTTACGGCGATGACTATCAGCCTGTGACTTCTTTCTGGGAATAGCCTCCTGGAGAGTCCTCTGGATCCTTTTCCAGGAATCCTGCAAAGAATTTACTCTTGTCAGCTCCTGGGACTCCGGAAGAAACAGAAGAGATGGGAAGACGTGCGTGACTATTGGGTGGACTCATTTCTTAAAGAATTGTGGGCGAATACTGCCCATGGCAGGAGCTCTACCCAATCATCTTGAGCGTCCAAGATGAAGCATCCAAGATATTTTTCAAGAGATTGGTTTGTCCTCTCGGTTTGTCAATTGGTTTGGGGTGATACCAAGAAAAAGAAGTGCAATATCCATCCTTTGAGCAAAAGACCACCAAAATGTAGAAATTAATTGAGATCCGCGATCGGACACTATAGACAACGGTACTCTGTGAATCCAAAAGATCTCCTTAACGAAGATATCTGCTAGGGTGGCAGAATTGGGAACACCGTTGAGAGGTATGAAATGTGCCTGCTTAGAAAATCTGTCGACAATGACAAGAATAGTGTTCATTCCCCTGGATATAGAAAGTTCAACAATGAAGTCCATCGATAGATGACTCCAGGGACGGTCCGGTGTGTGTAAAGGATGAAGCAGACCAAGAGGTTTATTGCGAGTAGTTTTAATTCGGGCGCAAATGGAGCAAGCCTTGATGAACTCTTCGATGTGTTTGAGCATATTAGACCACCAAAAAATGCATCTGATGAGGTCCGAAGTTCTCTTGGTACCAGGATGATCGGCAGACCAACATGAATGGCCCGATTCTAAAAAATGCCTTCAGAACTGTGGTGCAGCATACAGACAACCATACAGCACTTTTAGACCACTAGGAATACATTTTTGAGAAGCCAGAATCTTGTCCAGGACATCGAATGAATTGGCAGAAATAATGTATTTAGAAGGAAGAATAGTCTCCGAAATGTCCTCAGTCTTGTCTTCCATGATGAATTGACGGAATAATGCACCAGATGAGGTAATTAAATCTGGAGAAGAAGAGAGTCCAGCGAGCCTGACGGGAGCCGAGCACCTTCAATGTAAAGCAGGTTTTTGTGATCAGAGAGAATCGACAGTGTTCTCGGTACTCTCGAGAAGGTGTCTCCACTCTTGAAGAACCAGCTTAATAGCTAGGAGCTCTCGGTTGCCAACGTCATAGTTCTGCTCTGCTGGAAAAAAAAATTTGGAGAAGAAACCATAAGGGTTTAACTTATCTTGAGGGGTTTGTCTGTGAGAGAGGATAGCGCTAGCCCTAACATCAGAAGCATCAATTTCAAGAGTGAAAGGAAGTTTGGGTCAGGATGGCGTAGAATTGGGGCGGAGATGAAAGCTTTCTTGAGAGTGTCGAAGGTGTGAACTGCCTCAGGAGACCAGGAGGAAGTATCTGCTCCCTTCTTGTTAAGAGCAGTAATAGGAGCCACAGTAGAAGAGAAATTACAAATGAATTTATGGTAATAATTGGCGAAGCCTAAAAAATGTTGAATCGCCTTGAGAGAGGTAGGTTGTGGCCATTCCAAGACCGCCTTGAGTTTATCAGGGTCCGTGGAGAAACCAGAGTCCAAAATTATATAGCCAAGGAATGATGTTGAAGTTTGATGAAACATGCTCTTCTCCATCTTGGCGTACAGGTAATTCTCCCGAAGATGGTTCAGGACCAGTTTGGTATGCTGGATATGTTCAGAAAGGGATTAAGAAAAAATTAGAATGTCATCAAGATAAACAATGATGACAAAATTAAGGACATCACGAAAGATCTCTTTCACGAACTCTTGGAAGACCGCTGGAGCATTACACAAGCCAAAAGGCATAACTAGATATTCGTAATGGCCATCTCGTGTGTTGAAGGCCGTCTTCCATTCATCCCCCTGACATATGCGTACCCCGCTCCTGGAAATTTGTGCCAAGAGACTTTGTTTCTGAGGATTTCATTCCGGGAACATTTTATTTCGTTTTGCCCCGTCCAAGTAAGTGTTTATTCGTATTATTTCGTAAATCAAGCTGTGTATGTTCATGTTGTAAATAAATCACAATTTATTTTATCTCACGCTTTGCTCAATTAAAGGATCCGGGTATTTAAGGTGTTAAAAGCATTGGTCTCCCGTGACATTTATGTTCACCGGCACTGAAAAGTCCTGGAACTCCAATCGTCAGGTAGTTCCAGACGCCACCGCTGTATCTGCTCTGGAGATGGCAAGATCGCTTGACTTGCCTGGGAGATAGTACCAAACGTTCTGGTACTGTTTTTGGAGTGTAGTTCCAGCCGAGACCGCTACATTCTCTTTTCAGAACTTGACCCTGAAAAGTGGGACTTGCCTTGAAATTTCCGAAGCGGTCTTGCGTCTAGTTCTCCAAGAGCATCTTTTGCTGGTTTTATAATTTGGCGCTGCTGTCTTGGTGCTTAGAATCTGAGGACCGGATTGTCTGCTGTGTTTCTTATAGTATTTCAGTCCCATTCATGAAATACTCCAGCCACTCCGAGCGTGGAGAATTTCTACCAGTCTATCAGAGACTTGCCAGTCTCCGGAAGCCGGGCAAGGATGTATTATAAATCTGACAGGGGCATGCGCAAACTTGGCACCTCTGCCACTTGTGAGTCAGAAGCCACCCGCGGAGTTAGGCATCTCAATGTCTGGGCAAATGGTAGTCCGAGGACTTCCATTCAGCCCAGGACGAGGGTACTTGTGTCTAACTCCTTCGCCCAAATGGCTATCACACCTTGGCAATCTCTGTGGCTTTCAACTCCGGGACCCGAGCATACTTAGTGGCATCAAATTAGTAGCCAACTGGTTTCTTGGAACCACGGACTTTGGAAACTCCCCAGCTCATATACAGTGCATAAGCATTTACCATTATACACAATGTCAGAAATAAAAAATATTCACAATTTCTTCTAAGTCTTGTTTTTTTGGTTTAACTGAAGAGACGCGCACGTTCAGTTTCAGCGCTCCTAGACCTTCTTTTAAGAAAATGTTTTAAAAGTTTAACCAAATAACAATTTTAGAGTTACTTTTCTAAACACATAGGAATTTGGACTTAGACATACAATCAGCTTGCAACCTTATCGATGGTTGGAGCACCCCAGAACCTCTATACTTGGTTCTGGTGAATGGACATATACTGAGGGACTCCCATTAACCTAGGGACCCCTGACTGTATCCAGGATACACATATCCCTATGCCCTCATTTACCTTTCTGGTCTGTGCTGAAGCAGAGAGACCTGGCAGTGAGTCGCACAACTGCTTTCCAGGGAGGAGCATGACCAGAATGATGTGTAAACATGTCCCCAGGAATCTGACCTGATTCCCAGATACATTTTTTGGAGTGGCCAGCAACTCTGGACCCCTTCTACCTAGACAAATTCCAAAAACACTTTTACTGCAAAATACCCCTGAAACTCATAGCCTGAGAATCTCCACTGGTTAGCACTCCTGGAACAGTAAAATACACATACATTCCTTATTGCAATACAAACATATACATTGCAGGTACCATTAATGGGTTCAAGAGCTGACACTCTAAATTACCCAACATGGCTCAGAGGTAACCAGCCAGGCATAATACCTTCATTTATGGCCTAGTTACCTACTCACCCTGGCATATTGTAAGTCACTGTCTGTTTCAATGGAATAAATTACCATTTATTTTACCTCCTTGTTTTGCTTAATATTATGATCCCGGTTAAAAAGGTGTAAATACCTGGTCTCCCTTGACACACACTTACTATAACACCCTACTACTGTCTCTGTACATTCTTTCTACTTACAGTACCACTTAGATTGTAAGCTCTTCGGAGCAGGGACTCCCTTTCCTAAATGTTACTTTAATGTCTCAAGCACCTCTCCCCTTTATGTGTTATTTGTATCATTTGTAATTTTCATGATTGTCATGTATATTACTGCTGTGAAGTGCTATGTACATTAATGGCGCTACTGTATATAAATAAAGAAATACACACATACCTACATGCATACAAAATTACAGGTTCTATGACCAGTTTCTCTTTGTGACTGTGGGATCCTAACATGAATCACACCCAGAGTGTTACTACATTCTCTGTCTTGTATGAATTTACTGTGTATATTCGTTCAGTTAAACCACACAAACCTGACATCGGCGTTCTCTTGCAGCAGAAAATCCTGTTGATATCATTTAAATCTGTCCAGGATTCTTTGCAGTCCAAGAAACCTTTGAACTTCACTTCCATTCCACTATCGATGAAATAAAAAATCAAATCAGTTCAGGGGTTAATATTTAATGCATTCTGTTATCTTATGAATATACTGTAACAGACAATTAAAACATTAGGTACAAAGGTCAAGATTCAGTACATCACACTGTGGTAACCTTAAAATGTGGTATTATTGTTTAAAAGAGTGTATTATTTTTAGCGGGAAATACATGAACCTGCACCGCCAAAGATAACTTTTTATCGGATCTGATAAAGGAAGAAGCGTAATATGTAATGTTTCTCTGTTATCGGCCATATGTTACATCCTGTTCCGATAGTTATACTTCTGTAGTGCCCACGGTTATTCTAACACAAACCAGTGGCAATTGCCAAAAAGACCCAGGTACACCCAGGTACATGCTGGATACATGCTGGATACATGCCTTAAACTAGCCTTAAACTAGCCCCAGCATTTCTGCATTGACTAATGGCCCATCCGATTAACAGCGGGGGTCCCTGGCAGTCCCAATCAAACTGAATGGGACTGCCAGGGACCCCTGCTCTGTTAATCCTATGGGTCATTAGTCAAAGCAGAAATGCCTTAAACTTGCCCTAAACTAGCCAGGTTACACCCAGCATCTACCCAGAATGTAACCGGGCTAGTTTAAGACGAGCCTTAGAATACTCGTTGTCTCGTCTGTATATAATACCACAGCTTTTTTATCACCTAATCCGGGTCGTTAACCCAGTGTTATCTATATATATTCTCTTTGTCAAAGGGCGAGGGCCCGAAACGCGTAAGAGCTTTTTACTGATCCCACACCATGATGTCTATCATGGATTAAAGGACTTTTTATTCTCACATCGGTGTCTAGCCCCCTCCTTCTCCTGCTGTGCTCCGCTGTTTCCCTCGTGGAATTTTCTCCTGCTCTACACCTACTGCTGCGGCCAAGTTTATTCGAGCATTTGCCCGTTCTTGGCCGCAGCAGTAGCCTGGCGCGCGCCCGAGAGTGACGGGCGCGCGCCGAAGCAGCGGAAGAGCGCCCTCCGATCGGGGCACTCTCCCTACCGTTGCCGGGTCCGCCGGGTCCCCCGGAACCCCCTGCCGCTGTCCCGTGATCGCGGGACACCAGGGCTCCCTCGGGGAGCCCCTGGACGCGCGTGCAGGGGGCGCACGCTCCCGAAGACGCGTGACCGCGCGTCTATGACGCGCGGCACGCCGAGGGGCGGCCACTAGCAAGCCGGGAAATCTCCCGGCTTGCGGTACCGGCCACACTTTAATAAAGTGTGTCGGTAGTGTACGTGACGCACGCCAATGGATCTAACCAGCTCTCAATCATGAGTACCCCATTCCGATCATTACGGTCTGGGTGTTCAACTTTACCATTGTCTCTCTCCAGGGGGACGTTTATTACTGTGAACCAGGGGGTCAGATATTTATAACTGACCCATACCTTTATACACAGGTCCCCCTCATTTTAGGAGGTTATTATGGAGACACGGACTGTTTATTAATTAAGAGAGTGGTTTCATCAGGTCCATCCCTTCTACTTTGTACGTTATGCAAGATCTTATTACATTGATGTTGATAGTGACTCTCTACAGCTGAGCATTGAATCTTGGAACTCTGTATCCTCTTACCTGCTGACTTTATCTATGTACATAATGCACAAGATATTGCCCTTTATATACATAGGTAAGAACAACTAAACCAGCATGAAATAGGTGATACAATACGACCTAAAGTACATTACAGAACATATTAACTCCTTAGTCACCCAAGGGGTCAACTAGTCAGGGTTTTACATGACTAAAAAGGGGTTAATTTACTAAACGCCCACCACCCCCTAGAGCCTAACCACCCACCTTGAAACAACAATCCCCATCAACCACACCTCCACCCATCCTCGCCCCACCCCACAAACAAACACCCCGCTCTAGACTAATGTCCAATGGCCCTTTTAGCAGGATGTGGCTAAAAGTGATTTTGGCCATAAAAACAATAAGTAACATAACATTAATAATACATTTACCATAAAACCATTTCTTCTCAATGTTGTTCCCTACATCTCAATCAGAGAACAGATTGTAACATTGGAAATAATAAGTAAGATGTACTGTACAGGTTTTAGAAAAATTTTAAATGAACAATATTAAAAACCATTACATACATGCTTGGTTACCTTAGTGGCTAGTAAAACATTGCTGATTGGCAAATGCTTCTTTGTATTTCATTGTAATGTATTGTATTTTGGTTGCTTGTTTTTTTTTAGGTTGCCCATTGACTGCCATAGTGGCAAACCATGCTCATATTATGGGCATGGTGTGCTACTGTGGCAATACATTTGTTTATTGGCATTTTTTTAATTGAAAGTCTTTTTTATTTGGGGCTTTTTTTTATTTGTACTATAGCTTGCCCATTATTTGCCATGGTGGCAAACCATGCTCATACTATGGGCATGGTGTTCCACGGTGCCAATCAATTAGTTTATTGGGGGTGGAGGGTAATTGCCCATGTGGAGGGTGGTTAGGCCTCCTGGGTGAGTAGTGGGAGTTGGGTTAACCCCTTAAATACCATAGTAGTTGACTTCCGGAAGGTAGAGCTCTAAGATAGCTGCATTTCTCAGGAGCTCCTGTTCGGCCTAATAACAATCCACAGACATCGCTGGTTTTATACAGCAAAAGTGCAGATTAAAAGGCATCGCTAGGGAGTGTACCACCAGTCTGCTTTACTGAGACCATTATTGATCTGATAGGTCATCTCCCCAGAAGTCAATACTTAAAAGAAAATCTGAGGCCTAACCCTGTGCCTCAGTAGCCGTTTCAGGGAAGCACATGCTCGGGGCTTGTTCCATAAGCTGTCTCTCTGTGAGTGAGGGGATCCTTATCTCCTCTATCACATCTACTGTGGCTGCTGCTGCCCGTGCTGTGTCTCCTCCTTCCCAGGTTTGAAACTCACCCCTCCCACTTTTAAATGGTTAAAGCTCACTCCGTTTCACCTTCCACACTCATGGGAACTTGCATGCAGTTTGATTGCGACAAATCTAATATAGGGTGCTTTTCCTGGTATTATACAGGTTAATAAGAGCTTCAATCAGACTTAGAACTATGCAACTAATTTTGACAGATTTATTATAAATCATTCTTCCTGGTAATGTACAGGTTATTAAGAATTTATATTAGTGTTAGGACCCTTGAGACATGGTCTGCCTTGGAGGGGCTCAAGGGCTTACGACACTTTGGCCAAAGAGTTAAACCAAAAGACCATTTTATTCAAAAGATATCTATATATATATATACAGGCACTGTACCGTGTATTTGTGTCAATGAATGTAGCACTGGGCTCTGTCTGTGTTTCATATTCTGTCTCTGGTTTTAAACAATAATAAAGGTACACAGAGCAAAGAACAGAAACCCAACTTGAAGCACTCTTCCTCCCAAAAGCTGTATGATTGGTGAAATGATTAAAATAATATTTTTTTAGTGATTTTAATTATTAAAATAATCGTGGTTAAAAAGTACAGACAAAAGACACTGACTATAGATCCTATGTCGAGTGTAGTGATCACTCTGGATCCACAGTGCATAAAAATAGGTAACTGAGTTTGATTGAATCAGTTGTCTACAAGGGGTCTGAAATGCAGTCTCCCCTTAATGAATGGTCTAACTAGGTATAAGGGGGGAATGTATACTGTAAGTGTATAGTGATATCTATTACACTTAAGTATTCTATAGGTAGACTTGTTGGACTATAATATTGTAAATAGCTGGTGAGTGAAATAAACGCTTCAGTGTCCAAAATAGAATACTAGTTTCCTTCCTCCCTAAAATTGCTCCTTATAAATCTACCATCGTAACTTAATGTGACTAATAAATGGTGTAGTTCCACATTAACCCCAATGAGGGTGTATATATGTGGTCGCTAAAGAGAGTAGTTGATTAGATAATGTGTTGAAAATACACATACATACAAAGTACTGTATCTATATCAGCCCATTCAGTATACATACAGATGTGAATGGTATATGGCTCCAACTGACTTAATTTGGCCACTTGCCGAAGTTGTTTACCCCCAATGCAATTTGATGGTGCAATCAACCAATGAGGGTTATATATGAAGAGCCTGCTGTTGTAGTACATAAAAGGTAATATGTGACTACTGCAGAATAAGAGTGTGTGTAAGGGTAGTTAGATACTTAGTAACTTATGTAAGAAACCATTTATCTATTAATATACGTATACATGGTATATGCTACCAATGAAATTAATTAGGCCACTTGCCAACTGTAAAGGGCTGTTAAGGCAGCCAGTGGTTTATTCCCAGACACACTCTGACCGTACAGACAACCAATTAGGGTTCTGTGTAAAGAACCAGCTGTTGTTGTCCATACAGTATATGGAAGTATATAGCTTCTGCGAGGGGAAAATGCATGCAAGATGATTAGATGCTTTGTATCTTGAATAGGAGACTATATCCCCTTTGTCAAGTAAGCAGAGTATATAGAAACATCACCAGAGCATGTCACATAGAAGGAGCAGACTCTAAAGCATACCCTATTAAAAATAGTATGATATGTATATAGCCCTGTTTTCTAGTGAACACAGACCGCTACCATATGCTGTATAACCTGTAGGCTCACAGGGCCTAAGCCTCTGTCACGGAGAGCTTGGGGCACGCAAAATAGTAGATAATACCTTATACTTGGTGCAGCACCTCCACCTGCGATGGCTCCCACCAGAGGGGGAGTAGTTCCTCGCAGGACAATTTGATATCAATACACACACACACACAGCATATAAACAACCGAATGACTTTACTTGTCTGCAATGCATATATATATATATATATATATATATATATATATATATATATATATATATATATATATATATATATATATATATATATACAGTGCTTGACAAATCACCCAAAAATCTACTCGCCAAACCAAAAAATCTACTCGCCACCTTGTCCCGCCCCTAGTCCCGCCCCCAACCCCGGCTCTAGTCCCGCCCCCAGCCACGCATTTTAAAAAAAGCCATAAATTAAATAAATTGAATAAATTCCTAGTAAGAACATTCGTTTTTGATATTAGTTTATTTATTGTATTACATTATACTACAATTAGTCCTTGGTGTGTGTGTGTGTGTATAAATGTCAAATCTAGAAAAAAAAAAGCCAGATGTGAATGACTAGTTTCCTGCACCCCTTAACTAGTGTCTGGATGCCCCCGCTTCACAATATTTAAAGCAGCAATCCCGTCTGGGATCTTACCTGATCCGCAGACCCTCAAAGTCCAGGTACCCTCATTCCCGCAATGTTATACATTGGAGGGGAGGTGTTCGTTACCTGTCTTCTGGGTTAGGGGGGGTTCGATGTCTTCCGTGTGAAGCTTGAGTCAGATCTGGAAGTAAGCAGTATAGGTTATTTCAGTGTAGTATAGGGCAGTTAAGATATCCAGATCCATAGTGTGAGAGTGTGTGGGGGAGAGAGTGAGAGTGAGTGAGTGAGAGTGGGAGAGAGAGTGTGGGAGAGAGTGAGAGTGTGGGAGAGAGTGAGAGTGAGTGAGTGAGAGTGGGAGAGAGAGAGAGTGGGAGAGAGAGAGAGTGGGAGAGAGAGAGAGTGGGAGAGAGAGAGAGTGGGAGAGAGAGAGAGAGTGGGAGAGAGAGAGAGAGAGAGAGTGAGAGAGAGAGTGAGAGAGAGACAGAGAGAGAGTGGGAGAGACAGAGAGAGAGTGGGAGAGACAGAGAGAGAGTGGGAGAGACAGAGAGAGAGTGGGAGAGACAGAGAGAGAGTGGGAGAGACAGAGAGAGAGTGGGAGAGACAGAGAGAGAGTGGGAGAGACAGAGAGAGAGAGTGGGAGAGACAGAAAGAGAGTGGGAGAGACAGAAAGAGAGTGGGAGAGACAGAGAGAGAGAGTGGGAGAGACAGAGAGAGAGAGTGGGAGAGACAGAGAGTGGGAGAGACAGAGAGAGAGAGTGGGAGAGACAGAGAGAGAGAGTGGGAGAGACAGAGAGAGAGAGTGGGAGAGACAGAGAGAGAGAGTGGGAGAGAGTGGGAGAGAGTGGGAGAGAGTGGGAGAGAGAGAGACAGAGAGAGACAGAGAGAGACAGAGACAGATAGAGACAGATAAAGAGACGTCAAGGCGCCGTGACGTTGACGCTGCTCCGCGCTGATTGGATGTTTCCAGCCGACAGTGCTCTGAAAAACAGCTTGGCTGTCGGCTGAAAACTCCAGCGCCTCAGCACGCCTGCGGACGCTCGCGTGAGCCCCCTCATTGAGTATGCAGGGGCTCAGCGCGGAGCGTCCGCACGGCTCAGCGCGGCCTGTCCTTCTATGGACTCCGCCAGAGAGACAGATAGAGAGAGACAGATAGAGAGAGACAGACAGAGAGAGACAGACAGAGACAGACAGACAGAGACAGAGAGAGACACACAGAAAAAGAGAGACACACAGAAAAAGAGAGACACACAAAAATGAGAGACACACAAAAATGAGAGACAAAAAAAGAGAGACACAGAACACACACAGAGAGAATGAGAGACAAAGACAGAGAGAGGGCGAGGGCGACACAGGGAGAGGGTGACACTCACAGACACACACTCACTCTCACTCACTCAGACACTCACAGACACGCAGACACTCACGCAGAGACACACTCACGCAGAAGACTCACAGACACACACTCAGAGACACTCACTCACACACACAGACACACACACACAGGCACACTGACAGACACACAGGCACACTGACAGACACACAGGCACACTCACAGACACACAGGCACACTGACAGACACATAGGCACACTCACAGACACACAGGCACACTCACAGGCACACTCACAAACACACAGGCACACTCACAGACACACAGGCACACTGACAGACACACAGGCACACTGACAGACACACAGACACACAGGCACACTCACAGACACACAGGCACACTGACAGACACACAGGCACACTGACAGACACACAGGCACACTGACAGACACACAGGCACACAGGCACACTCACAGACACACAGGCACACTCACAGGCACACTCACAGACACACAGGCACACTCACAGACACACAGGCACACTCACAGACACACAGGCACACTCACAGACACACAGGCACACTCACAGACACACAGGCACACTCACAGACACACAGGCACACAGGCACACTCACAGACACACAGGCACACTCACAGACACACAGACACACAGGCACACTTACAGACACACAGGCACACTGACAGACACACAGGCACACTGACAGACACACAGACACACAGACACACAGACACACAGGCACACTGACAGACACACAGGCACACTGACAGACACACAGGCACACTCACAGACACACAGGCACACAGGCACACTCACAGACACACACACACACACAGGCACACTGACAGGCACACTCACAGACACACAGGCACACTCACAGACACACAGGCACACTCACAGACACACAGGCACACTGACAGACACACAGGCACACTGACAGACACACAGGCACACTGACAGACACACAGGCACACTGACAGACACACAGGCACACAGGCACACTGACAGACACACAGGCACACTCACAGACACACAGGCACACTCACAGACACACAGGCACACTCACAGACACACTCAGACACACAGGCACACTCACACACTCACAGACACTCAGTCTGTCACTCACACACTCACCGGGTCACACGTGGCAGCAGTGGGGTCTCCGCACGGCAGTGGGCCCTCTCCAAGACATGGGACACACAGCGCAGCGTGGGCCTCAGCAGCAGCAGCAGCAGCAGGTCCCCCCAGGTCCCGCCCCCCCCCCCCAGAAGCGGCCGACGCCGCAGCACGCTCCCCGGACACCCCCGGGCAGCAAGCGAGGATCGGGGGCATGTGATTAGGGGGAGATCATGGGCAGGAGGCGCTCACGGGGGAAGCTGGGTTGGCACTTCCCCCTCCGTCCCACGTGGGGAGCGGAGGGTGCGGGGGGGGCTGGATCGCGCGCTTGTTTTGGGCTTCCCCCTCCGTCCACGTGGGGAGCGGAGGGGGGAGGGTGTGGGGGCTGGATCGAGCGCGGCGCTTGTTTTGGGCTTCCCCCTCCGTCCCACTTGGGGAGCAGAGGGGGGGGGCTGGGTTGCGCGCGGGGCTTGGTTTGGGCTTCCCCCTCCGTCTCACGTGGGGAGTGGGGGGGGAGGAATGCGGGGAATTCTGGGTTGCTGGGGGGAACAGGCAGCGCAAATGGCAGGACACTCTGCTTGCCCTGTGCACGCGCGCCGGGACCACAGGATTTGCCGCCATTTTTTGTAACTTTTTTTTTAACCCAATCAGGAAGGGGGATTATTTATTTATTTAAAAAAAAAAAAAAAAAAATTGGCAGGAGCAGGGGAATTCATAGAGCTGCAGCACGGGTCGCCAGCTGCCTAAATCCACTCGCAACGGGCGACAGGTTATCGTTATTTGTCGAGCACTGTATATATATATATATATATATATATATATATATATATATACACAGTGGTTGACAAATCACCAAAAAATCTACTCGCCACACAAAAAAATCTACTCGCCACCTAGTACCAAACGTGTGCTGCTTGGGCCAATATTTACTCGCCCGGGGGTTAAATCCACTCGCCCGGGGCGAGCAAATGTATAGGTTTGTCGAACACTGTATATATATATATATATATATATATATATATATAAAACAGGTGTCCCTCCCTAGAGGAGACACTATCTACTGCGCCTCGCAGGATGCTTCTTCCCCTCCTTCACCGGGTGATCCCACCCCGTGTCCAATACCCCCAGCACAATATGTCCCCACCCTCAAGTGAGATAATGAATATGTATGGGTGACTGCGCAGCCACTGTGTCCTGTATGAATGGTGATATAGTTGGTGCACTTGAAGAGTACCTGCCAGGTACTCCAGTACCCGGGCCTGCCAGGGTCTTTACAAAGGGTCCGAGGCGAGGTGACACCAGCAATAGGCATACGGGGCGATCCCACCCAGACAACTGCAGCTCCAGTAGCAGGGTCTGAGCCCAGACCTCCTGCTAGTTACACACTGTCTCTTTAAGCGATACTGAACGGCACAATATGGGAACCGGAACCTATCTAGGGCCAGTCCCTAACTCTGCTCCACACTACGGGGACTCAGGGCCTAACTGGGCCTGGGGTATAAGGCCTAGGTAGGGGATGAATGCCTCCCTACACCTGGAGCTCCATCTCCTTCCTCCTCCCACTAGCCCTGAGCAACGTGCGTGCCCTCCGACCCCTATATCCTCCTTCCTTCCTTCCTTCCTACCACCCCATTGGTTCCTTTGTGTCACCTGGTCCCGCAGGGGCTGCTGGGAGTCGTAGTTCCCTATGCTCCACCCTATGAGAGCTACTCCTCCTTCGCGGGCTTTGCTGTTTGCCTGCGCATGCGCGACCTCCTGCTCTACACCTTCTGCGCCTGCACCAACTCCCAACATGGCGGCGCCCTGATAAGGCGGAACCTCCAATATACCGGA
Organism: Ascaphus truei; assembly: GCF_040206685.1. Taxonomy (NCBI): domain Eukaryota; kingdom Metazoa; phylum Chordata; class Amphibia; order Anura; family Ascaphidae; genus Ascaphus; species Ascaphus truei. The sequence continues at coordinate 887,593 of NC_134485.1, read as the reverse complement.
GCGTTCCCTGCCCTGCTGCAACCCTCCCACCCGACAACAACAATGCAGGTGAGGGGAGCCCGGCTACATGTAATATAGTTAAGTTACAGAGAGTTAGTAAACGGTGTGGTATTTTGTATACCGATTGCCCATATTCATGAGTGGGCGCAAACCGCTATTACAGTCACGCTCGCTGGTAGCTATAGTATACAAAAAGGAGCTTTGTAATTAGTGAATGAACGTTAATACCTAGAGAACCTAGAGCGGGAGACCTTCACAGCCCATATATATCGGCTGTGGTCTCTCCCTGTCCTCCAGGCCCAGGACATTTGTCCGAGCATTCCCCCCCTGTCAGCTGCCCTGCTATTAGCGATCCAGTGCATAATCTCCCAGACCCATTAAGAATATTCCTTTGGCCCATATTGAGCTTGTTTAAAAATGAAGATTACTAGTAATATTTTAGGCGTATGTATGAAAGTACAACCTTTATTAGTGGACATGTTTATATTATTTGCTACTGTATATGAATATACTTTTATTGTTCAGTAATTTATGTATATCATGTTTTATCACATTATTTAAGTGTTTCATGTTAGGGTTTTTTTTTACCTTATAAGCAGATAGGCCATGATTGTATGGACATAATACCCCTGTGACCACTCACGCTGAAGATATGGTGACATATTTATATTTACTGGGATGGGGCTAAAATAGAATGTTCTCCAGTCACAGGACTATGTTGCTTATAATTAATATAGAAAACATACACAACATTTCCTAGATAATTGTCCAATTTAGCCAACAGACCAATCAGAAAGAGAACGTTTCATCAAAAAACCAACACTGAACATGAAATAACACATAATATATACTCCGCTTCTTTCATACCTACCGTATAACCTTAAGTCTTGGTAACAACTTGAATGTTTCAGTATGAATGTCTATTATCGCCCTTTCTCTAAGATTTAGGGTACACATTATGTCAATGGATTACATTCTGCAATATATCTCCAACATAAATCTCAATGGATACGTACGTGGATGCAAGTGTGAAGTCGAAGCTGGACTTTTTGATCCAGGAATATTGGGCATCACCAGGCAGATTGTTTTCATTGTCCTCCTTAATACAGTGAGGAGAGCCTTCTGCGTAAATTTTCCATCTGGAGGACAGAAGAATACACAAATAATTGAATTTATATATAGACTCAACTTTTACTAACAGTCCCATCTGTCACGGTAGTGGTAGCCAGCCTCACATAATAAAGGTGAGTCCTGGCTGGCTGGCTGCCCCAATGCCCCAATAACGTGTGTAATAGCCAACTGTGTGTGGCTCATTTTGCCCAATATATGTAATTTTTTGTGTAACCCCTTCCAGAAAAGAGCTAATCACTGTCTGAAGTCTGGAAGGGGGAAAACTGTATAATTTGGGAACAGGGAATGTAGTAAATGTATATATCTGTAAAAATACTTTATTCCCTGTAAAATGGTCCTGGTGAGGAACTCCTCTGTGGTGCACTCCTCTGTGTAATCACTCCACACTTACACACGAGGGTATGATTTAACAAGATCATCTTTATTGACTTGCGGCGGGCCAGCTGCCCCTCACAGCGGTTGTACTCAGCCGCTCATGCTCACCGCACTTCCCTTTGAAAGGCGGCCTTTCCCCATGCGGTGGATTCCCTATCTCCCCTTCGGGAGATAGTCCCTGAGCCAGGTCCCTGGTCACAGTCTTATAAGCTGTCTCCTCCCAAGCCTGTACTCAGACTTGCTCCTTGTCTCATAACCTCTGAACCACCTTCCAACAACTAGCAACAGCCTCTGAACACTAACCTTTTAGCAGGGCTGTGCCTTATGTATCCTCTGGGGGCTGGCACAACTCTGACATCACTAACCAGGGAGTCAGAGCCTGTGACCACTCCCATCCATACATAGGGCACCTCACCAGGGTGTGAGGGCAAACCTCCATAATTACTGCTGGCATGCCCATAACTTACCAGGCCTTACTGTCAGCAGGAGAGATGACTGCAGCCATTTTACAGCATGGTTACATTTGTAATTATTGACTGACAATATTCTGGTAAAATGTTGTATGTTTTAATGGCATTTAATGTGAATCATATCAATTAATAATAACATTGTGTGTAATATGGCTTAAAGTAAGGGCACACTGATAATGTTGGATGTAATATGGCTTAAAGTAAGAGCATACTAATAACGTTGGCTGTAATTTGGCTTGAAGTAAGAGGATGTGAGACTAATTATACTAGTAGTACAGTGACTTATAATATATCTGATAACTAGATAGTATGTACACTTAAATTATATAGATGGTTGTAAACAGTGTAACCATCTAGTGTCCTGAAATGACAGGATATGATACCTGATATCCAGTAATTGAGTAAAGCTTGTTAATCCACAATGTAAGGAGAGTCCCAGTGAACGGACACCTTACCACCAGCCTACTAACAATGTTGCTGTTTGGTTAGGATCTGCACACAGAGCCCTGCCACAGGAAATAGTACCGTGGCAGACACAGGGGTGCTGATTAGACCAGATAGGTCAGATTACATAAAAAGCTAAACTAATCAGGTATTCAGACAGGTTATAGCTAAGATGCCTGATAACTAGTAGAGGTGCTCCTTGCTAATAATAAGTGTAGCCCTTAGTGTAAGCAGGAGCCCTATTGAGGGACCCCTTACCACCAAACTGCTATTAGTGCTAGCTGTTTGATTGGGCTAAGTACTCAGCGTGCTGTCCTGTGAAAAGAATGACAGGGCAGCCCCATAGGTACTATTGTGAACTTAGTAGCAAAAGCTGTGATAGACAAGTAACAGAAAATCAGGCACAGCATAGCCTGTGGTCTGAGTGCTGTTGCTGCCCAAAGACGCAGTCTACGAAGCACTCAGACAAGGAGCGATCCCACACCTCTCCGATGAGCCGACGTCACACGGAAGTGACCTCAGCCGTACCCTACGTACGTTTCACTGTTCATGGCTTTATACTGATAATGTTGGATGTAATATGGCTTAAACTAAGAGCATACTGATAACATTGGATGTAACATGGCTTAAAGTAACAGCATACTGATAACGCTGGGTGTAATATGGCTTAAAGTAAGGTCAAACGGATAACTTTGGATGTAATATGGCTTAAATGAAGAGCATACTGATAACGTTGGATTTAATATAGCTTAAAGTAAGGGCATACCGATAAAGTTGGATGTATTATGGCTTAAAGTAAGTGTGAGAGTGAAGGGGTTAACTAGGCTCACTAATAAAGGTTATGCCTACTTGGTTACCCCTGATCCATGTGTTGAGGTCCTAGAGTGTCAGCTCTTGAACCTAGATGTCGGAGATGCATTACTGTGACTGTGTGCAAATTATGCGACATTAAAGATTTATTTGTCTTTTGCCTTTCCTGGGGTGCTGGGACTGGGAGATTTCTAGGCTGTAATTTACAGGGTGGGTTTGCTGGAGAAAGTCTTTATAGAATGTGGCTATGTATCAGGGTTCCAAAGTTACAGGGTACCCCAAAAGATGTATCTGGGAATCAAGTAAGATTCTCGGATATATCAAAGCACATTGCTCCGGGCAAACTCTTACCCTGAAAACGTTCTTGCGACTGACTGCCAGGATTACTGCTGCAGCATGATACAGACAAGGTAAACGGGACATTGTCAAGGTAGCTTGTGACAGGTTATAATACACACCAAAATCTCTGGGTTGAATTGAACACGACTTAGATATAATAAATATAGTTTATTCCTTAACGAAGGTGAACACACAAGATAATACAAATAACAGACAAGAAATAGACACTTACTTAAGGGTTGGACAATGAAGCAATCAGGTACAGGATTGGCAATTCCTTCAGCAATACAGGTTCAGATGAAGACATCACGAAATACACGAAGACCATGGGTATAGGGCTTACACTCGTTTATATGGAGTTTCAGCCACATACCTTAACCTTTGGGTGCCTGAAAGTCTAGCAGACTTCTTTGTAGTCAGGAAACCCTTTTGTCTGTAAGTGTGAATTATGACACTTACAGACCACTCAGGCTCCTCGTTTTTCCGCCCTATTGTACACAATAAGAGTGGTCAGCCTTTGATCAGGGAGGCTGTTTGTAGACAAATGGTCACCATCCTGAACATTAACATAAAGCAGAGCCAGTAACTTTCCCGGGCTTTATCCCAGCCTTGAAAAACAGTATTTTTTTAAATATCTACACATATTAAAATAATCCGTTCTGGGTGAACCAGCGGGCTGAAATTTGCCAGGTCCTCATGCCGGAGGACCTTTGCCATAGTGGCCAAATATCAGCCTTCCACGACCCCCAGAATCGGAGATAAAAAAAACAAGTTAAAATCCCCTATTAACTTTAATGCAGGATTCTCCGCTATAAGCTAAAAGAAATCACAGCATTTCACTCTCCTATTGAAATCAATGGGCTCCGCCGCTATAGGCTTTCAATGGAGCAACTCCGCCATTGAAGTCAATGGGACAAACCTTATTTGTTCACATTTGCCCACCCTCCGTCTGGTTGATCGGAGAGGGCTGGAAATGGCCATATAGTCATGCCGGAACAGTGACTACCTGTGACCAAAATCCCAGCCCTCTGGTACTCCCAGAACCGGAGATATGGGCTTACACTTTTCACACTTTCGTAATTAGCCGTTTTAAAGCCACGCGGCTTTCTTCCATTAGAATCAATATGGCCGACGCCTCCATAGGAAATGCATGGGCCGGCGCCACCATAGGATTCAATGGGACCTCCGCTCCCAGTAGAGTTAATGGTGCGATCATCATGGCGAGCGCAACCCTTTACGGGGGTCCTTCATACTCAGACCCAGTGGTGGTCGAGTGTGGGGGGTTCCTAGGGTCTAGGGGCAAAATTAATTTTATTCCTGGATGTCCTAGAACTTAAGTTTCCCATGCCAATTGTATGTGAACTTGACCTAGTTTCATCAAAGCTCTTTTTCAGATATTGTATCCGCTTCTGCGGTTTGGATGGCTGCCAACCCGTTCCTGGAGGTCGGTGTCGAGGAATCCCATTGAAATGAATGACTCCATTGACTTACAATGGGGAACCGCCGCTCCTCCTCTCGGGCGCCACCTGCAGGTCTTCTGATGAAAATGGGCCCAAATCGCCAGTTTCCCCATAGGATCATATGGAGCTGCAACGGCGACCTATGGGGAGCTGCAAAATGGAGCCTGCAAAGGTGGGAAAATGGAACAAAGGGCTATAATCACTCCTTAACTATTAACCCTTTCCCTCCTGCATCAATCCTAGTGTATGTGTTTGTGCAGACACTGGAATGGGAACAATACATATTTATAGGGGAATACACATTTGGGTAGGGAAGCAGGGTAAAAACACATTACTGGACCGCAGTCCAGTTAACCCCTTGCTTCCCAAGTGAGAGCAGGGGGTGGCCAAATGGGGTGAAACTCATATATTCCGGGCCAAACCCCCTCTCCTTGACAGACATGAAGGGGTTAATGTATGCCTACAACATACAGGGGATCCCTAGTATAATGGGAGATGCCCAGGTACATGCCAAGGTACCCTGAACCTAGTTTATGGGTTCAGTGGGTGCTCCAGCTATATGATGATGCTGTGAGTGGTTTTTGTGTGTAAAAAGTTTAAAGTCATTTTTATAGTGTGGCAGGGATGAGGCTCGTAAGTGTAGGCGATATATCCCCTCACTCCATCCTGACAACAGAACGGGACTTACACATTTTTATCAAACAAGATACAGGACACAGTGTATTTTATTAAAGGGTTATATTTAATAGGTATATGTACTGATAACCTGTCAATGAACTGTGGCATTTCCAAATCCTGGGTTCCGAGGGACCAGATGGCTACCAAGCTTGGTGCCTATGGGTCTGTGTGGAGTCCGGACTTGAAAGCCTAAGGGATGCTAAGGTGTTATAACAGGCGGGATACTGCAGTTTTACTTGAGCACCCACATCCTGGGCTAACACAGGGCTATCTGGCCACCATTTTCCCTACCCCAGACTCGGTGGAGCTTGGACAGCAGGTGGGCTCAATATGCTAAGAGGCAGAGGTGCCAGGTTGGCGCATGCTCCTTTGCAGAATGAAAAAATGTGCCCCCCCCCGGATTTAGAATACCAGCAAATCGGTGATTGGCTGCAGGAGAATTCCCACGAGCTAGTAGGCTGTAGAGGTTTGTGAATGGGACACTGAAACCCATAAGAAACATTGCAGCCAATCAGGACAGCGAATTCCAAGCGCCAAACCATCAGCGGCAAATGCAAAGATGCTCTGTGAAGAATAGACGCGAGCCGGCTTCAAAGATTTTGACTGAGAAAAGTTTCTAAGTCCCGCTTTTGAGAACGTAGCAGTCGTGGCTGGCATTGCACGCCGAAATCAGTTCCAGGACTTGTGAGTACCTCACTGTCATTGGAAAGGGCTCCTACAGAGGTCATTTTTCGTTTGAAGGAAGATTTTATTCGTTAGCCCCGTTCACAGTAAGTGTGTTAACCGTGTAAATTGTTTAAAGTAGAATGTTAGATAAAGTTTAAAAAGTAATTTGGGACTGATCTATTGCTGATCATCTCTTCTCACTTCTCAGGTAAAAACGTATTTCAAATTGTCTGTCTGTCCTCAAATCAAAAGGGCGGTTGAACAAGCTCCGTGCAACATCTCTGCTCTCTGTTTGTGGTGGGGCCTTGCTGTGGGGGCGGGGCCTTGCTGCTTCTCTGCTCCTGCGGGGTCTTCCCTGCACACAGACAGACCCTCGTCCTCCTGTCTGTTTCCCCCACATGGGGACCGGAGCATGCAGAGTACTACCCCCTCAGATCACGAAGGGATCATGTTTTTCCTCTGAGGGGAACAGCGAGACAGAAAACCTAATAGGGAGACAAGGCCGAGGAGGGAAACGGCGGTGCATTGGTGACGTCATCAGAGGTGAACTGGTGCTCCGAGTCGCGGCTGAGAGGTGGGGACAGCTACAGGATCCAGCTTCTACCCATGCACCACGCACCCGGTATTCAAGCCTGCGGACGGCACGTCTGTCATCTGATTTTAAGATCTATCAGCATGTGAGTGCAACTGTTTGTGATCTTAATTGTTATATTAAATGTGTTACAGTATGTCACGTACGACCCCCTGCTAGCACGCGACCTGAGGTTATGCAGATGATAAAAGATCTTAGACTAAAATATCCGCCAGGGCCTCAGGTCCCTGTTTATTATAGGAGAAACTATGCACTTTAACACAAAATCAGTTGTAGTTACATGGGCCCAAATTCGTAAGTTATTCTCTCCAGAGCACGCATTAGTTCGTTCAGAGCCCAAAGCATTACTTATTAAATGTTTTAATATATATACAAATACAGTGCTTAGATTACAGAAAAGGTATTACAAAATAAACATACAGTTATTACAATATAAGGCAGAACAGCTTCTTAAAATAAAATGATAAACATAAAAGAAAATCTATACTTCACCACATGACATAGATTTTCCCCAGAGAGGTCGCTGGTAAGAAACATTGAAATATCCCGTATCTGGTCTCAAAATATTCCTCTGTAGATATCTACCCCCCACCACACTTGCTCAACCTTAAATACAGTTATTTCCCATTGAACACAACCTAAACCCAGCATCTGTCATAAATCAGTGGTGAGGTTGACAGTCTTACCCCAGAGTAAAACTCCTCCCACCCCAGGACGTTTAATAACTGCTTTTCCTATCTAAATAATTCATAACTTCATTTCAGAAGTACTTACTGGCACGCGAGCCATATTAATACATTCCGGCACGCATGATGCTGCCAATAAGACTAAATATTACTGTGTAATACTAAAATTAAGAGACATATTAATATCTGTCTCTTAGTACCTGCTAAACATTAGGGGGCCTATGCAGAGAGCAGCGAATTTTAAAATTGGCGAATTTATTAAAAAGTAGCTTTTTTGGAGAGTTTTATTCTCCATATGCAGAAAAGTGCGAATTCTGCTATGTTTAACATGGATGCGTGTGGCGAGTTTAAATTGGCGAGATGCGCGCTTCAGAAATGTGTTAAAACAAATTCGCGGCTTTTTTTTTCCCTTTGCAATGGCCGCGAGCGGCAGTTTTTTCTGGCGAGTAGAAAACTGAGACAATCGCGCCATTTTATTGGCGCGAACAGTCGCTAGATGCCGTTCGCGCCTCTCTGCATACGGATAATTTTAAAACTGGCGAGATTGAGGTTCTCGCCAGCCGCGAGGCGAGTTTTATAACTAGAAAAGAAAAATTGGCGCGTTTTTCGGAACTCGCCATTTTCTGCTGCTTTCTGCGCGATTTTCTCCAAAAAATGGCGAATTTCGAAATAGCGCTGCTCTCTGCATAGGCCCCTAGATGTCTGTGATCGTTAGTTGCGACTCGGTCCCACTGACACACATGTAACTTTTAGCATGTTCAGCAGAGGATGTCTCATGATATTCTTATATTTAATAAGGTCGCTCATTCTGATATCTCCTTCTGTAGCCACACCCCTGGCCCCCATAAAACCCCTTGTAAAGAAATGCTTTGAAGCTGGGCCTCCTGTGTAGAGAACGTTTGTCACAGGTGCTATATTTCACACCCAATGCTCCAGACATGGGCCTAGCTGTCTCTACCAGCAATATACACTTGGCCTGCAAATTAGGTATTAACATACACCAAACCCCCTCTGTACTTTTCACACCCAACTTCAATCAAGCCTTTTGAAGCCCAGATATTTCTGAAAAGTCACCACACATATTTGTATTTTCCTAAAACTGTAGCTCATTAAAATACCCAATATCTCATGACATTATCATGACACGTTACTACACCATTTTGCATTATCCTTGCATTTTATGTGTGTCGTGACTTCCAATTGGCTGAGCTTTGGAGAAGGCAGAAGTGCAGAGAAATCTGAGACCAACTGCCATTCAGTCCCATACACTCAAGCACAAGTCAAAGATACCATTCAAGGTCTATGCTATCTGCTTTTATGTAAGTAGTTAGCTTCTGTGTGTGTGTGATCTCCATAACTATCTGTGCACAAGGCAAACAAGGCATGCAAAAGCACAATATTACTCTGACAATCTCCACCAAAATACATCAAACCCAGCTAACTTCTGGAAGGTTATCAACAATATATTCCAGCCTCCTAACCATCAACAACCAAGTAATATCACTAAGGGGGATATTACTCTGACAAACCCCACTGACATTGCAAATGCATTCAATGATTACTTTGTGGGGTGTGCCACTAACTTATTAGCGAAATGCAGCACAAACCCCAAACATTAATCTCATCCTGGGAGTATCCCTACAGTCCCACCCCCTCCCAACACTGCCCACAATTTTCAATTTAGCCCAGTATCTGAAGAGGAGATTACACAAGCGCTCCTCAAACTAAAACTAAGCAGCCAATGTGGACCCGACTTACTACAATCTAGGTTCCTACGACTTGGTGCCCCAGCCATTGCCAAACCAATTGCGTCCATAGTCAACTCTATCCTGTCTGCAGGCCATATCCCTAAGACCTGGAAAACTGCCAGAGTTGTCCCAATCTTCAAAAGTGGGGACAAAAACACGGTCTCAAACTACAGGCCAATCTCACTTCTCCCAATTCTATCCAAAGTAATGGAAAAATGTGTCCACTCCAAATTAAGCGATTTCTACACCAAGACAAATTTCCCTAGCCAATTCCAGTCTGGGTTTCGTCCCAAACACTCCACCGTAACTACCCTGCTAAAAGTTTGCAATGAAATCCAGTGTGGAATGGAACGGGGACAACTCACTGGTGCAGTATTCCTAGATTTTGCAAAGGCTTTTGACACGGTTGATCATGTTATCCTGCTTAACAAACTCCAGAGCTCTGGAATAGGGAAACATGCTTTAAACTGGTTTCAGTCCTACCTATCAGGAAGATCCCAACATGTGTCCATCTCAGGCTCTAACTCCAACCCCCTGGATATCACCTGTGGTGTCCCGCAAGGCTCTGTTCTGGGGCCCCTACTCTTCTCAGTGTTCATTAATGATCTTCCCACAGCTTGTAAGGAAGCCTCAATACACATGTATGCAGATGACACAATCCTATATGTACACAGCCATAGCCTCTCCGACCTTCAACACATACTTCAGTCTGACTTTTTCAGACTTGAAAACTGGATTTCCCAAAACAAACTGTTTTTAAACACTGACAAGAATGTAACAATGGTATTTGGGACCAAGACTAAATTTGTAAAGCTTCCGGTGACTGAGCTCCTGATTAGAACCAATGGTATCACCACCCTAACACCTGTCACTAGTTTTAAATACCTGGGCTTATGGTTTGACTCCCACTTAACAATCGGGATGCACATTGATACCCTGACAACCAAGACCTATGCCAAACTAGGGGTACTTAACAGGACCAAATCCTCCCTAAGTCTGCTGGTCAGAAAGCGTATTGCACAGCAGATGCTAATGCCAATTATTGACTATGGAGACATAGTATATGGCTCGGCTCCTCAAACCCACCTTAGCAAACTTGACACCCTCTACAATTCAATTTGTCGTTTTGTTCTCCAATGCAACTACAACACACATCACTGCGAAATGCTCAAAGAACTAGATTGGTCATCACTAGAGTCTAGGCGCAAAGTTCACCTTTCCTGTCTCACCCTCAAATACTTTCTGGGCAAGCTACCCAGCTACCTGAACAAGCTCCTCACCCCTACCACATGCAGCACCTATCACCTGAGATCAGACTCCAAAAGACTGTTCATAGTCCCAAGGCTCAACAAAGTATCCGGACGTTCCTCCTTCTCCTTCCGTGCACCCCAAAACTGGAACAACCTACCAGAGACTCTCATATCCACCACCAGCTTAAGTTCTTTCAAATGTAAGGCTGTCTCACACTTTAATCTGGTCTGTAACTGTTTCATACGCTCATAATATATATTTTCTTTAACTGTGCATGCAATGTCTTGTATATAATGTATACCCTGTTCATTTATGTAACTGTATTTGTAACCATGTATTATTTGTTTTACTCTGTTGTGCAAGACAGCACCCATCCTAGAAAAACCATCTGCCTTAACGCAACTCACATGTGCTCATTAAGTTGCTTGGGCCAGCCAAGTGACATTGTAAAAGTATATAAGTATAGGCACAGCAGCCTTTGCTGTGTGCAGCCATGCTTTTTAGTAGCCATGTTTAAAGAAGAATGTTAGATGAAGTTTAAAAAGGAAGTTCAAAAAGAAGTGGAAAAGTGGACAACACCTAATGGTTCTGATTCCTGAATTTGATCTACGCTGGAAAGGAGGATATCGTCCCAAACTGCACATCTCAACACTTAACTATTGCTGTGATGCAACCTTTACTTTTTATATTTATGCACTTCCTTCCACCAGCCTCATCATGTCTCTAACTCTATTCATATATCTCCATCTCTCCTTCCTTCACCACTTCTCTGTTCACATGAACTCCTTTCTTACCTGCACCCTCTGACATCCCACAGCTATACACCCTGCACTAAAACACACCCCTACAAATCTTCGTCACACATTCTCTTTCTATCCATGCTTCTCCTCCTTGCTTCTGGGGATATCTCTCCCAATCCTGGTCCCTGCCCTATTTCTACTTGCTCTCGACATCGCCTCCCACATACAACTTCTACTCCTTCTGGTGTCAACCCTCCAACCTCATACCCATCCCCTGCCACCCTCCCTCCTCTCTCCCATTCTCCTGTGCCCTTTGGAATGCTCGCTCCCTTTCCAACAAGTTCCTCTCTGTGCATGATTTCTTTCTCTCTAACTCTCTGCTTCTATTTGCTTTAACTGAGACCTGGCTCACTAAGTCTGACTCTGCTCTGGAAGCTGCCCTCTCCTATGGTGGCCTTTCCTTCTCCCACACTCCACGCCCTGATGGCCGGGTTGGAAGCGTCGGGCTCCTGCTCTCCACTCTCTGCCGTTACCGAACCCTTCCTATTCCTCCCTCTCTTGCTTTTCCCTCCTTTGAGGCTCACACTGTCCCCAGATCTTCTCTCCTCTCCCTTTCCACATGGTGGTCATCTATCGCCCACCTACTTCTACTCATACCCCTTTTGCCTTTCTCTCTCACTTTGAATCCTGGCTCTATTTCTTTCTCTCCTCAGACTCCCCTGTTCTTCTCTTGGGGACATCAATTGCCGCATTTTTGACCCCTCTCTTCCTTGGGCTTCCCGCTTTCTCTCTCTAACCTCTTCTTTTGGTCTTCAACAGTTGACTGCAGCCAGCACCCAAAAGGATGGCCACTACCTAGACCTGGTTTTCACTAAAAACTTCTCTCTCTCCGATTTCTCTATTTCCCTTTTTCCTCTCTCTGACCATCACCTCATCTCATTTTCTCTCTCTCGCTTCTCCCCATCTCCATCTAGTACTCGTTTTTGCAGAAACCTGCGCTCTATTAACCTAACAGATTTTGATTCCACTTTACGCTCCTTCCTCTCCTCTCTCAGTTCTGCTTCAGACCCTGACAACATGGTCAGGAACTAAAACTCTGCCTTATCCTCCTCTCTTGATCTTCATGCCTCACTTTCTCTCTGCCGCACTCACCCTTCTAACCCCAGACCCTAACTAAACTCCCACACACGCATGCTGTGTTCCTCCACTTGCTCCTCTGAATGCCTCTGGAGGAAATCTCATACGCTCGCAGACTTTCTTCACTACAAATTTATGCTATCCTGTTTCAACTCTGCCCTTTCTCAGGCTGAACAAACCTACTTTTCATCACTAATCAACAGACACAAGTCTAACCCACGCCGACTCTTTTCTGTCTTTGACTCTCTACTCAGACCACCCTCGGCTGCCTCCTCTTCTTCCTCCATCTCACCTCAGGACTTTGCTGACTTTTTTAAGGAAAAGGTGGAATCCATAAGTCAGAACATCCCATCTGTTGCGTCCTATCATCCCACACCGCTTCCTAACTCTCCTCCTGCCTTTCTTGACTCTTTTTCCGCTATCTCTGAGGAGGATGTGTCACTGCTGATCTCCTCCTCCCTCTACCACCTGCCCTCTTGATCCCATTCCCTCAAATCTCCAAAAACCTCTTACTCCTTCTATAATCCCTATGCTCACACATATTTTTAACTTTTGCCTCTACTCTGTTACCTTTCCATCCTCCTTCAAGCATGCAACCATTATACCATTACTCAAAAAAAGGAAGCTTGACCCTACCTGTCCTTCTAATTATCGACCTGTCTCTCTCCTGCCATTTGCCTCCAAGCTCCTTGAACGTCTTGTATTCTCTCAATTGCTACACTTTGCCTTAAACCTTTTTCACTGACTGCCCCACACCTCTGGAATGCCCTTCCCCTCAATACCCGACTAGCACCCTCTCTATCCACCTTTAAGACCCACCTTAAGACACATTTGCTTAAAGAAGCATATGAATAGCACTGTGGATAATCCTGATACTTAATGCTTGGCCCCCTGCAGACGCACTTACCAGAATTCCCTCCTACTGTCTCTATACGTTCCAATGCCTACCAATTAGACTGTAAGCTCCTTGGATCAGGGACTCCTCCTCCTTAATGTTACTTTTATGTCTGAAGCACTTATTCCCATGACCTGTTATTTATATTATTTGTTATGTATATGATTACCACGTGTATTACTACTGTGAAGCGCTATGTACATTTATGGCGCTATATAAATTAAGACATACAATACAATACATTGTGTGTATGTCTTTTCCTGAAATAAATTACAATTTATTTTATCTCCTTGCTTTGCTCAATCATATGATCCTAGAATAAAAGGTGTTAATAAACCTGGTCTCACGTGACAGTTAGAGCATGCTGATAACACTGGATGTAATATGGCTTAAAGTAAGAGCATACTGCTAACATTGGATGTAATATGACTGAAATTAAGAGCATACCGATAACGTTATATGTAAATATGTAGTATGTTTATACTGTAATAAAAGTAAATGTGCTGGTAATTTTGGATGTTATATTGCTTAAAGTTAGAGCATACTGATAACATTGGATGTAATATGGCTAAAATTAAGATCATACTGATAAATCGCTTGTGCTCTAACCTCACAATGTATTATTTATGATAGAATATCAGATGTAACTGTGAGTGAGAACTAATGTTGCAGTGAAGGGGAGAGACCACAGTTAGGGAACAGGAACACACATGGACAGGAGGAGTCCTTATCCATTTATAGAGGAGAACATCCTAATGGAACTTTCCAAACTGAAAGTGGACAAGTCAATGGGGCCGGATGGGATACATCAAAGGATATTAATAGCGCTTAGAAGTGTGCGTGCAGCACAATTAAAGTATCTGTTTAACCAGTCACTGCTTGCAGGAGTAGTTCCAGGTGATTGGAAAGAGCAAGCGCAGTCCCACCTCACAAAGAGAAAGTATGGAAGAGACAGGTAACTGCAGGCCAGTGAGCCAGACATCAGAAGTGGGGAATGTCATAGAAACATTGTTTCTGTTTGTGTGACTGGGGGACTGGGAGTAGTTTGATTGATCTCACTCAGATATCAGTAAAGTCATCAACAATTGTCCTTATAGAAGACTGATAAACACAATGCTATAAATGGGATTGGGTTCTAAGCAGGAGGAGTGGTTAAGATGTTCCTGACCCAGACTAATATACCCAAACTAATATCCCTCCCCTCTCTGTCCATCCTCTAACGTTATCGGTATGCAGCTGGTCACTCACTGGTGCATGGCTCTCTTCCTCTCCAGCTCTGAACATCTCTGCTTCCGGAGAATGGGGTTGGTGTCACCTGACAATATTATTCCTGAAAGAAGATACCATAGAACGAATTGTGAATGTGAAGAACATATTGAAGTGAAATCAAGAGCCCACGGGAAATCAGAGCCAAAATCAGAAAAATATACTCATACAAATGAACAGAAGTACAGAAACACACACATATACACAGTATCTAACCATAGAGATAGTTACATGGACCTACAGTAAACGGAGATACAGTACTATTATACAGAACTATGAAAACACTTAGATACAGTACTTATTCCTGCTCCAGAATTCTCTGAGGACTGCTTATACCTCAGCCCTGATCACCACAATCTTGGAATCATTGCTTCAGTTTTTTCTCTGTTAGGTATTGCCATTTAAAACATGAGCCCTTAATGAGCACAGTGGGCAGATTTTAGCCTGTGAGATTTATAATAATTCAAAGTTATCGCTTAAGTCTAATTTGGAAAGTTACAGAAAAAACATAAATTATGAAACAGCCACAAACCATTCTAGAAAAGTTGTTACATGGATAAGTGCTTTCACTTTACAGTAACTTTAATATATGTGCCCAAGTGGAATCGCATTTTTAATATTAATTATAGAAAAATAAAAAAATATTATTATAATTAATTAGTAAGTGGCACTTATGTGAGGTCATAGAAACTGTCACAGTGACTCACTCACTCACTCACTCACTCACTCACTCACTCACTCACTCACTCACTCACTCACTCACTCACTACCAAAGAAAAGAGACATGGGCATTAAATACAGAGATTCTTATATGATCTAAGTATAAAGAGATGTTACCTTTCCCCTCATGTACTTCCAGTGTCACAAAGCCTGTGATCCAGTGGTAACATGGGAATTGATAGAGTTCTCCTTTAGGACATGTCACTGTGACATAGCTGCAGTGCCAGCTGTCCGCAGGTAAGATTAAAAAGGGTTCCTTGTACAGTCGAACTAACAAGAGATCTCCAAGGTCCATATCACTGCTGACGTCATAATTTCCCACCTGTAGAATTAACAGAAACTGCTGGGTTCCTGAAAGAAGCTTTAACTACTGTACAATCAGAAAGTGTCAGAGACTTCCAATATTTCTCAGAGGTAAGTACAAAGTATACATGATTGGTAACATGAGCATTGTGTACTGTGACAGAAACCAGGGGTTGGTAATAAACTCCATATACAGGGCTCCCGGGATACTGAACAGTTTCTGTCCTGTCTAAGCTGAACAGGGCAGCCTCGTGGTACATGCACTCCATTCCACAGTTTGTCTACTGCCTGTTTTCTGTCACCTGTCATGCTGATTAGAGTTCAGGTATATAAGACCTGTTTCCTGTTTCCTCTGGGCCCCGCCCAAGAGCCTGGAAGGCTGCTGAACTGCAGAGGGGTGAGAAAGCCTCTTTCCCAAATCGCTTCATTCATTCTGTTAGTTTGTCTAAAGACTGCAAAGGTACTTATTTTGTTGGTGGAAGTGGACAAGCCACTTCCAACTCTGAGTCAGGGACATCTAAGTTTTAAGTTATCGCTCAGACTAGCAGCTTTTTGTTTGGCTTTGTTTTCTGTTTACACTGTAGCAGTCCCAGTGCCTGGGACTGAATAAACCAGGCATAGCCTGTTTAAAGGAACAGTACGTGACGTCTCATCATTTAACCTACCCTAAAAGACCGTGTTCTAACAGTCCCGGACAGACGGCGGAGCCCCGGAGTAAGCCGTTTGTCACAGTACGTTAACATATTGTCACTGTGGGGTTATGTGGCAACACATCACGAGTAAACATTCTACTGGATGTAACCTGCCACATCTACCCCAAACACAAACTAGTTCCTGTGATGGTGAGGGGGTAACCAGGCCATAAATAAAGGTATTGTGCCCAGCTGGTTACCTCTGAGCCATATTTAGGGATTTAGATTGTCAGCCCTTGGACCCAGTTGTTGTACATGAAATGAATGTGATTGTGCGATAATAAAGAATTTATGTGTGTTTTACCTTTCCATGAGTGCTAACCAGTGGAGATTGAGAGGCTATGAGTTTCAAGTGGAGTTTTGCAGTGAAAGTGTTGTCTGTCTGTATCTAGGTAAACGAGGTCCAGAGTTTCTGGCCACCCCAAAAATGTATCCGGGAATCAGGTCAGATTCCCAGGGACATATAGTCACACCACTCCAGTCAAAATCCTCCCTTGAAAACGGTTACACGACTCACCGCCAGGTCTCCCTCCTTCAGCACAGACCAGAAAGGTAAATGGGGGCATAGGGATGTGTATCCCAAGTAAAGTCAGGGGTCTCTAAGTTAGTGGGGGTCCTCCAGTATATGCCAGATCACCAGACTCCGGTATAGGGATTCTGGTTTGCTCCAACCATCCGTAAGGTTGCAAGTATGTTTTTAAGTCTAAATACAGTTTTCAATGTATTTTGAATGTAGCCATGAAAATTAACCTAAGCGTTTTATCGTTCTACTTAGGAACAGTTTTCACTATAGGAAGAGCTTCGACTGCTGAAAATGAACGTGCGCGTCTTTTCAGTCAATCCCTGTAACTAAAGGACTTAGAAGAAAAATGTGAACATATTTTTATTAACATTGTGTTTAAGGGGAAATTCTTATGCACAGTATATGAGCTGGGAACTTCCAGGTCTGTGGTTCCGAGAGACCATGTTGCTGCCAAAACTGGTGCCATCAAGTCTACTCAGGTCCCGGACATGAAAGCCTCAGAGGTTGCCAAGGTGTGAAAGCCATTTGGGCAGCGGAGCTAGCCTCAAGTACTCATGTCCTGGGATGAATGAGAGTCCTCAGACTACCATTTGCTCTAACCCAGACTTTGAGGAGTCTAACTCCATGAGTAGCTACTGACTGATAAGTGGCAGAGGTGCCAGGTTGGAGCATGCCCCTGTCAGAATCCGTGCTTGCCCAGCTTAGATAGACTGGCAACGCTCTGATTGGCTGGTAGGAATTCTCCCCATCTAGGATTGGCTGGAGAATTTCATGAATGAAACTGAAATATTAAAAGAACGCCAGCAGCCAGTCCGGTGTAGAGATTCTCTAAGATTTCGAGCGCCAAGACAGCAGCGGGAAATTTGAAATCGCAAAAAGATGCTCTGAAAGAAATAGCAGCGAGCCGCTTCTGAAATGTCAGGTTGAAATATTTTCTAAGTCCCTACTTTTGTGGCCAAGTTCGAAGAATTTAACGTAGCGGTCGTGGCTGGGGATTGATGTCGATTTTAGTTCCAGGACGTCTGGGACTTACTCGCGGCGAAGTTGTTTCAAGGCTCTGGAGCTCATACAGTGGTGGCGTGTGGAACTTCCTGCCGATTTGAGTTCCAGGACATTTCTTGACAAGTTACGGTCAACCTACATAAGTATCGTGAGTACGTTTGCCTGGGGCCAACCCAATGAGGTAAGGGGAGGGTGTCTCTGGGCAACCTACCCCCACCTTCAGGGTACCTTTAGAGCCTCCTTATAGGTTTAGTACTGTGATTATTTGATTAGTCATTACCCAGTATGTGCTCCCTTCCATTTAATATATACGGACCCCAGCACTTTTGAGCGCCATTTTATCACCAAAACTAAGTTACGGTCAACCTAAAGACTTTGTTTTACGTCCCACAGAGGCTAGGAAAGTCTAGTTTTGTAGCCCAGACCCCCAGTAACTGTGTTTTCTCTTGTATTTTGTAATCCACTGTGTGTATGTCTGTTTCTATGGAATAAATGACAATTAGTTTTACTTTCTTGTTTTGCTCAATGAATGATCCCGGTAAAATGGTGTAAATACCTGATCTCCTGTGACAGTTCCCAAGTCTTCCAGTGTAAAATGTACCTACAAACTCCCTCTGCTGTTCCCACACTACCTCCCAGACCTCCTTCCTGGAATCCCACTTCTGCTCCCACGTTTCCTAAGGCAGCTCCCTCGTGGAATCCCTTTGCTGTTACCACACTCCCTAAGATACATTCTTCCCAAAATCCCTCTGCTGTTCCCACCTTCCATTAGATAGCTCCCTCTTGGAGTTTATCTGATGTTCCAACATTCCCCCAGACAGATCCCTCCTGGAATCCCTCTGCTGTTCCTACATTCCCTCAGACAGATCCCTTTTGGAATCCCTCTGCTGTTCCCACAATCCCTCCGATCACTCTCGGAATACTCTGCTGTTCTTACCCTCCTTAAGGACGTTCCCTCTCAAAATCCCTCTGTTGTTCCCACATTCCCTCAGATAGCTCAATCTGGGAATCCTTCTGCTGACTCCACTGTGACAAAATAACCTTTTGGCTGAAGAGTTCTGGTCTCGGATCCTTAAAACCCACTTCTTTTAGCGTAAACCACAATCATAGGGCAATCACAGCTGGTTAAGTCTTTTATTTTCTTTGGCACTCCATCCGACAAAATTTAAGATAAACGAAAGAATCCAAAATAAATCCTTGGTCTATCTGAGCATTAACATCCCAGCAATTTTCTAGCTATCTTTGGGTGGCTTCCCTCTTACCAAACAATAAAACACAAGTATCATACGCAAACCTGCTGCAGACAAGTGCCTGTTTGTAGCATATAGCCCCCTCTTAGCTGGGAGAGGGGAGAACTGATCCAGGTTGGCCTTTTTAAACCCTGTTAATAAGGCCCAGGTAATCTGAACCTGGCTTCACTCACAGAACCTCCACTGTCCTGTGCAAACCTGGCCTGGGTGCCTAAAGGCAGCCTGTAAGGTAATCTGTACCTGGACAGGTAGGATTTGGCAAAGCAGGCCTTATATACGTTCCATCCACAACTTTACTGTATTTCCTCTAACACACAATCTCTCTGCTGTTCACACATTCCCTCAGATAGATACTTCCTAACATCCCTATTCTGTTGACACATTCCCTCAAACAGATCCTTCATTGAATCTCTCTGCTGTTCCCACATTCCCACAGACATAGTTACATAGTTACATAGTTACATAGTTACATAGTTACATAGTAGATGAGGTTGAAAAAAGACTTACGTCCATAAAGTTCAACCTATGCTACATTTAGACAACAGATACTTTATCCTATATCTATACTTACTTATTGATCCAGAGGAAGGCAAACAAAAAACCCCATTAAGGGGAAAAATAAATTCCTTCCTGACTCCAAGAATTGGCAATCGGATTAATCGCTGGATCAGTTCCATCCACAACTTTACTGTATTTCCTCTAACACACAATCTCTCTGCTGTTCCCACATTCCCTCAGACAGATCCCTTCTGGAATCAATTTGCTGTTCCCTCATTTCCTCAGAAAAATCTCTCCTGGAATCACACTGCTGTTCACACATTACCTCAAACAAATCCCTCCTAAAATCCATCTGCTGTTCCAACATATCCTCAGATATATCCCTCCTGGAATCTCATCTTTTTTTTTTTTTTTTATATTTTTCCTTTATTGGCATCTTGCAAGGTACATACAGTACATGTGGAAAATAAGATGACATTCACAGCTTGACAAATCATTTTGGAACACAGGCATATGACAGTGAGGTACTCTGAGACACACAATAAACCATTTTTTTCCTACTTTCTGTAGTGAAAAGAAAGGGGACGATGAGGGACGGGTGGATAGTTGGGGACGACATGGGGAAGAAGAGGGGAGGGTGGGGGGGGAGACGGGGAAGGGATTGTGGCGGGCAGGGCGCTCCGGTCTTCGGGCCCAAGGGTATCAGAGTTGGACCAGGGCTTGCAATAGTGTCGGAGCCCCTGAGCCTTGCCAGGGTTCCCAGGTTCTATAGAATTGAGGCATTCTCTGCTTCAGCATGGCTGTCAGTCTCTCCATGTTCATGACCCCATCTATTCTTTTTATTACTGTTCTCCTGGAGGGGGCCTTTACTTGTTTCCAGGCCGCCGCGATGCAGCATCTGGCAGCTGTTAGGATTGCCGAAGTTAGTCTGGCTATGGGGGGCGGAAAGGTCTTCAATTGGTTTTCCCAGCACGTACGTCAGGGGGTCCAGGGGGACCTCCAGTCCTAGGGTTTCAGTCAAGAGACTCTGGATCCTGGTCCAGAACCTCTGGATCTCCGGGCATGCCCACCAAATATGGGGCATGTCCCCGCTTTGACCACATCCTCTCCAGCACACATCTGTAGTGCCTGGGAAGATCTGGCTCAGTCTACTGGGTTAGGTACCATTGGAATAAGATTTTATTTATATTTTCCTTTGTTACTGAGCAAATTGATGTTTTGGCGGCTGCTTCCCAGATATCCTCCCAGTCCTCCGGGTCGATAGGGATGTTTAGATCAGCACTCCATTTTTGCATATATGAGTGTGAGGGGGGGGAGTGGGATGCCTCTAATGTTCTATAAATTTCAGAGATTAAACCTCTCTGGTATTCCCCATTGAGACAGAGGGTTTCGAATCTAGTGCGTGCTTGGAATTTAAGGTTAGGGGATTGGGCTCTCAGGAAGTGCCTCATCTGAAGGTATTTGAAGATATGGTGGTCTGGGGAAGAGAACTTATTTTTAAGTTCTTGGAAGGACAGAACCTCATCGCTTTCCAGGAGATCCGCAACCACTCTGATATTTAGGCCCTGGAATTGACCAAATTGGGTACGGGAGCACCCGGGTAGGAAGTCCGGGTTCACGAAGATGGGGGTGAGTTGTGAGGGGGATGAAGCCAGGCCATGTTTCCCTTTAGTTTTAATCCAAGTAGACCACGTGCACCTCATCGCCCCAAGCTCAAATCTCAGGGGCCTCCTTTCTTTGTGGTCCTGAGACCATAGTAAGGCCGGGAGGGGGGTGGGGGCCACGTGGTGGGTTTCTATCTCCAACCAGCAGTTGGAGGTCGGGGGATTATTCCAGACCACCGCCTGCCTCAGCTGGGCCGTCTGGTAATATCCGGGGCCCCCAAGCCCCCTCTCGTCCTTGAAGCCAGCAGCACCGATCTCGGTACCCTTGGTCTGCGCTGCCTCCATATAAAATGGAGGATGTGAGCCTGCATGCTCCTAAGTTCTACCAGCGGGACAGGGACTGGGAGGGTTTGGAAATAGTAAAGTAATCGGGGGAGGACGTTCATTTTAGTGGACACATTTCTTCCAAACCAAGAGATCTTGTCTCCAGGTCTCTTTTGATCTGGCGGAAGAGGAGGGGTAATTAACTTGATATAGCGAGCTGTATGAGCTTGCTATTTTAATACCTAGGTATTTAATGTGGGAGAGTTGTTCCACTTATATTTGAAGTTGGATTGTAGGAGTTTCCATGTAGGGTCTGGGAGGGAAATGTTGAGCGCCTCGGACTTGTCCATATTTATTTTATAGTCGGACACTAGACTAAATTGGTCCAACAGTTTCTGGAGATTGGGAAGGGAGGTGTGCGGGTCGGCTAGGGTCAGAATGACGTCATCAGCAAAGAGGGAGATTTTATACTCCCTGTCTGCGATTGGGATGCCCTTTATGCTGGGTTCGGCTCTGGTCGGGGGATCCGTGGCAGAAGACAGGGTCACATGCATGTACAATGTCTAAACAGTGCTCCTAAAGCATAATTCAATTGATCCGCATTTCTGGGAACACAACTGCATACTGGGATCTCTTAGTCCTGAATGGGCACCCTTGCCTGGGTATACATAGACCAGGTATCGCGTGTCCTTGGAGCATTGTGGGGGGGGGGAGAGGAGGGGGGGGAGGAGGGGGGAGGGGAGGAGGGGGGATACCATGGCAGAAGGCATAGACAGAAGCATATACAAAGTCCAAACAGCACTCCTATAGCATATTTCAACTGATCACCTGGTCTAGTGATACATATGTATTTTGGGTGCTCATAGCCCTGCGCGGGCGACATTGCGTGTGTAAGGATGTGTTAAACTCCGTGCATGTATTCACTGTATGGCAGGTTCCGTGCGGCAAGCTGATGCAGGGCGCCACCATATTGTTGCGCAATGTTGCGAGGTCACTGGTGCCGAGGAAAGGTCGCGCATGCGCTCAGGAAGCGCGCGAACAGCGACCAATGGAAAGGGACTATGAACTGAACTTTACCCCCGCGACCCTTGAAGGAGTCAGCTGGGAGCGAGGAGCCGATAAACGGGCTGGGTTGTGAGGGGAGGAGAACGGAAAGCGTGGGGGAAAGCACCACGCTATCAGAAGGAGTTGGGGCTTTGGCGGAACAAGGAGTGTGAGAGCAGGGGGTCCGTGACCCGCCTGCCTAGGCCAGAGATATTCCCCAGGTCCCTAGGAGTATTCCCAGTCACTGTAGGTTGCGGTATTGTAGGGCCGCCCTAGTAAAGAGCATTGTCACGATAGACTGATTCAAGCACTGAGGTGGACGGATACTGCCGTTGGGGTGCAGACGGCGAACCGCGACGGCGGAAGGTCTGGGACAGCTGCAGCAGACCCTTTGAGAGGAGTTGTAGTCACCGCTGTGACACGGGAGGTATTGTGTATGCTGCAAGTGCACCGACAAGCGGTCATCAGGCGCTGATCCCGCCTTAGTATTAAATGAACAGACACTAGCAAGTGGCTAGCGAATAGCTAACATTCTCACCAAACTTTTCTAAGGACATACTCTATGAGAGCGTGGCGGAGCCACCAATGTACAGGACATTATGCCCTTTGAGGTGTGGCCGAGCCACTTTAAAACTGATAGGCCTAATATGCATGTAAGGTTGTTCGTGTTAAAATATACTGCTATATATATATGCTCATGTATGTTGTGTTGTCTGGGAGGTATCAGAGACAGAGACAGTAAAGTTTGGTTGTTGCACAAGATATGGTATGGTTCTTGCCCAGGGCAAATCTTTCAAATGGGGGATCCTGGGTAAGTGGAGGCGCTGCGCTAGGATATAAGTGTGTATTACCCCAGGCTCCCAGCAAGCGGAGGCTCGGCTCTCCTGGAGCCACAGGTGGTAGACAGCGACAAGTAGACCCTTAGGTAGGTGTTCAGAAAAAGGGCTACATTTGGAGGCGCTGCTGAGATATCAGACCTGGGGTGCCCCAATCATTTAAAAAAAAAAAAAAAAATCAATCAACAACTAGCTTTACATCATGTCTGTGCCCTCCCCGCTCGAGGTGCGCCGGCGGGCCCAACGGCATGGAGTCCCGCTGAACCGTGTCTTCGCCCTGGGGCATGTCCCCGCCACTATATCCTTAGGCACAGTGACCGAGCTGGTCAGAAAACTCCCACTACTGGACACTGCCCAAGCCAAAGACTATTTTTACGATCGGGACCGGACGTGGCGCCGGGTCTTATACGTCACCGAACGGGATATATGTCCCGAAGCACTACCCCAAATACTATTGCTACCGGAGGCTCCTGGCGTACACTGTCCCATAGTTCAAGTAGATTTCACTGAACCGCTAGCCACTTCCACCCCACAGCGAGAACACGTCCCCGCTCTAGGGGCCGTGGCAAGAGGCCCTGACCGCACCCCTGACAGTAGTCTGAACCCGCGGTGGCCGGCAGCACTGAGCCTGGGTTCTCCGTCCACCCCCCCCGTTCTGAGGCCTGTGTTAGATCGACACAGTATGTCAAGACTAGATACCTACCCCTCAGTTGGCGGTAGTCTACCGGACGATGCCCCTATTCCAGCGGTTGCCGCAGCCATTCACAATTCCACCCAGTCTCTTCAATACCGGAAGTTGAAGGCGTTCTCGGGCGATAAACCCACACCTCAAGGAGAAGTAGGGATCGAAGAATGGCTGGATCATACGGAGCAGGTGCTGCCCGAGTGGACCTGCACGGACGCGGCCCGGAGGCAGCGCATAGTTGAGTGCCTGCGACCCCCAGCATCCCACATGGTGCATTACTACCGGGACGACCACCCGGATGCTGACACGGCGGACCTCATATATTGCCTGACCAATGCCTATGGAACCCCGGTGGATACCTATGCGCTAATGGCAAAATTCCACGCGCTGGCTCAGAAAGAAGGAGAAATGGTGTCCGACTTCCTCAGACGTCTACATATAGATCTGTGGGCTATGGTGAGGAAGGGTGTAGTACCAAAGGTGGAGGCGGATGGATTGCGCACTACCCAGCTGTTGAGGGGGCTCCTGCCCCTGCATCCAGTGTCCGTACGTGTCAGCGGCTGCCTAACGCCCGGGCAAGCCCTGACGTTCCATGACCTAATGGACCGTGTTCAAGCGCACGAGACCGTGCTGTTAGGGCGCGAACTAACTCCAGGAAAGAAGGCATCACTAGGGAGCAAGGATGCCAAGAAGTCAGAGCCAAAAGCCGAGGTGTCCGAGCATGGGGACCCTGACCCAGAGGACGCAGAAGCCCTGATGCCGGCACGACCCCACCCTATGTCGGGACGGGGCTCACCGCCGGGGCGAAGCGAAACATACCTCAGCCAGATGCAGTGCTATGAGTGTGGGAAGATGGGACACCTGCGGGCTCGTTGCCCCTCCCTACGGAAAACAGCGCCCCGGCAGGCTCAGTCAATGCCATGCACCCCCCAGGATGGCGGCGCCGGCACCCAATCTTCCACAAACAATCGAATTGGACCCGCCGCCATTGTTCGAGTAGTTATTGAAGGTATCTACGCGTCGGCCTTGCTGGACACGGGATCCCAAGTGACAATCGTGTACAGGTCCTTTTATGATCAACATTTACACCGGTTGCCATTGCTATCTGCTGACGCCTTACGGTTAAGGGGGTTGAGCCATGAAGACTACCCCATCGACGGAGTCGTAAAGGTGCAGTTAGACATCCCACAACTGAACACTGGCAAACATCATCCCATGGAAGTGGAAGCACTAGTGTGCCCCGAACCTCAAGATCACCCCAGTGCTCCGATAATTTTGGGGACTAACACCGACATTGTGCGCGCAGTGTTCCGCATGTACTTGCAAGAAGTGGGCGAGGCTCCACTGCTAGCCCTCGCTACGTGTCCAGTACTACAAGAGGTTTGCAGTAGAATCGCGACTGAAGAGGAGCATGGGACGCTATACAGTCAAGAATGGGGACTGACCCACATTCCCCTCGGAGAGGGTCGGATGATGATCGCGGCCTGCCAATACCCGGACCGACGTCCGGAGGACCAGTTCTTCTCTTTGGAGAGTATGGCCCAAGATGAACAGCGACTAGGCTATGAAGTGCTGGCCTCTGTGAAGAAATGGCCTGGAAAAATTCTGGATCGAACATGGGTGTATGTGCAGAATATCTCCCCGTATCCCATGAATATTGATCGGCGACAGCTGCTGGGTAGAATCTACCCCGTCACCCCCGAGGAGAGGGCCCTGAGAGGACAGCCAGCAGACACTACCCCCCATAGCGACCCCCCGTTGGATTTTGATTTCGGAGATTCCCCGATACCCGAAGAATGGAAGGAGAGGCTGCGGGCACAGCTACAGGAAAGACAAAAAGTCTTCTCCACGAGTGATATGGATGTGGGGTGCAGTCTCAGTGCCCATCACAACATTCGAATGAACGATGCTACTCCATTCAGAGAGCGCTCCCGTCGTCTAGCCCCCCCAAGATGTGGAGGAGGTGAGAAGGTTGCTAGCCGAAATGGAGGGAGCTGGTATTATGCAAGGATCCCATAGCCCTTACACCTCACCCATCGTGGTAGTCCGTAAGAAGAACGGGACGGTCCGCCTCTGTGTAGATTATAGAACCCTAAACAACCGCACGGTCCCCGATCAGTATACGCTACCTCGAATCGAGGATCTCCTGAACGCCTTGACGGGGAGTAAATGGTTCAGTGTACTCGACCTGAGGTCCGGGTACTATCAAGTGCCAATGGGCCAGGAAGATCAGGAGAAGACGGCCTTCATCTGTCCGTTAGGATTCTATCAGTTTACCCGCATGCCACAAGGGATCTGCGGAGCTCCTGCCACCTTCCAGAGGCTAATGGAACGGACTCTGGGAGATATGAACCCCCAAGAATGCCTGGTGTACTTGGATGATATTATAGTGTTCGGGAAAACCCTAGAGGAACACGCGGAGCGGTTGATGAAGGTGCTGGATCGACATCGGAAGGAGGGCCTCAAATTATCCTTGGACAAATGCAAGTTTTGTCGACCGTCCATGACATACGTGGGCCATATTGTGTCCGCTGAAGGGGTATCCACCGATCCGGGGAAGATAGAGGCTGTGGTGAACTGGCCTAGGCCCAGTAACGTCCAAGAACTGCGCTGGGGATGCCATTCTCCTTCGTAATCTAGGCGTTCCCGGAAAGCACAAACTGGCTGATCGGTGGAGAGAAGGGGTGTACAAAGTGGAATCACAGATGCCTGGCCTCCCGGTATATCGCATTAAGGACTCCGAAGGCCGGGTAAAGGTGTGGCACAGGAATCATCTACTCCCCATACCTCAAGTAGGAGACACCGAATCGGAAGTACCCACCACCTTTATTAATGGCGAAAATGAACACCCAGAGGATGGCCTAGAGACTGTAATAAATGCCACCTCTGAGAATCCTATGGAGGGAACCTCTCAAAGGGGCCCTTCGGCCGCGGGGGCATCTCACGAAGGAGCCACGGGTAAAGAGCCCCTTGGTCCAACGTCAGACACGCTGACTCCAATGAGCCAGCCGTTAGACCCACAGAGCCCATGCTTTGTACCCCAGAGAGACTTGGTGAATCTGATGAACCCCCCTAGGGCAGAAGTACAAATGCCAGCTGAAACTAGTTGCCCCTCCGAGGAGGTGACTGAAGAACAACTTCACAGAAGTCAGAGAACTAGTTAACCTCCAATGAGGATGGCTTACGAGCACCCCATTATGAAGCTCAGCAGTGGGCTCGGCATAGAATGCACTCAGTAGTGGTCATGTTCAATGAGATGTGTAATCTAATCTAAGGCCGCAGGGGATATACCGTGATCTTTTTTGTATAAATGTTATGTAGTATAGCCAAGCGGGGACGTTGGATTCTGGGGAGGGGAGAATGTAAGGATGTTTTAAACTCCGTGCATGTATTCACTGTATGGCAGGTTCCGCGCGGCAAGCTGATGCAGGGCGCCACCATATTGTTGCGCAATGTTGCGAGGTCACTGGTGCCGAGGAAAGGTCGCGCATGCGCTCAGGAAGCGCGCGAACAGCGACCAATGGAAAGGGACTATGAACTGAACTTTACCCCCGCGACCCTTGAAGGAGTCAGCTGGGAGCGAGGAGCCGATAAACGGGCTGGGTTGTGAGGGGAGGAGAACGGGAAGCGTGGGGGAAAGCACCACGCTATCAGAAGGAGTTGGGGCTTTGGCGGAACAAGGAGTGTGAGAGCAGGGGGTCCGTGACCCGCCTGCCTAGGCCAGAGATATTCCCCAGGTCCCTAGGAGTATTCCCAGTCACTGTAGGTTGCGGTATTGTAGGGCCGCCCTAGTAAAGAGCATTGTCACGATAGACTGATTCAAGCACTGAATGTGGACGGATACTGCCGTTGGGGTGCAGACGGCGAACCGCGACGGCGGAAGGTCTGGGACAGCTGCAGCAGACCCTTTGAGAGGAGTTGTAGTCACCGCTGTGACACGGGAGGTATTGTGTATGCTGCAAGTGCACCGACAAGCGGTCATCAGGCGCTGATCCCGCCTTAGTATTAAATGAACAGACACTAGCAAGTGGCTAGCGAATAGCTAACATTCTCACCAAACTTTTCTAAGGACATACTCTATGAGAGCGTGGCGGAGCCACCAATGTACAGGACATTATCCCCTTTGAGGTGTGGCCGAGCCACTTTAGAACTGATAGGCCTAATATGCATGTAAGGTTGTTCGTGTTAAAATATACTGCTATATATATATGCTCATGTATGTTGTGTTGTCTGGGAGGTATCAGAGACAGAGACAGTAAAGTTTGGTTGTTGCACAACATATGGTATGGTTCTTGCCCAGGGCAAATCTTTCGAATGGGGGATCCTGGGTAAGTGGAGGCGCTGCGCTAGGATATAAGTGTGTATTACCCCAGGCTCCCAGCAAGCGGAGGCTCGGCTCTCCTGGAGCCACAGGTGGTAGACAGCGACCAGTAGACCCTTAGGTAGGTGTTCAGAAAAAGGGCTACACGTGGATATGCATCGATCGGTTAAACCTTTTCACTTGACTCACTGTGGGGGAGGGGGGTGAGGGGGTTAGGAGTATACTGGGGGAGGTGGGGAGGGGGGAGGGAGGGGGAAACCATGGCAGAAGACAGGGTCACATGCATGTACAATGTCTAAACAGTGCTCCTAAAGCATAATTCAACTGATCCGCATGTCTGGGAACACAACTGCATACTGGGATCTCTTAGTCCTGAGTGGGCACCCTTGCCTGGGTATACATAGACCAGGTATCGCGTGTCGTTGGAGCATTGTGGGGGGGGGAGAGGGGGGGGAGAGGGGGGGTACCATGGCATAGACAGAAGCATATATTCAACCCCGGACTTCTCCAGACACTGGGGCACCAACTTAGCAGTATGCCCTTTGAAGTACGGAGATGAAAAATCCCTCAGCTCATTCATCCATAACATAAGGGCATGTTAATGGATTTATTGAAGGGGTTCCTGCCTTTGAATTCAAAACACCATTGGCATACAGTATATGTATATGTATATATAAGTATGCAAATACAACTGTATGCTTATCTGCAGTAAGGTCGAAACAGCTGTCTGTGGGTGGTTTTCTGGGTATGCACCTTAACCCTGGCTGTGCTCAAAGCTGTGACCATGCAGCAAGCTTAAGCCTTTAGGGAACCATGTTAAAAATGGTTTTTGAGGCAAAAAGTGACACTGTGTGCTCATTTGCATGTCATTTCCCAGAATCCCTTGCTGCAGTGGAAGTGCTGTATGCTGGGTGATAATGGGGAAAGGCGGGGTTGTAGACCTGCCTAAGACACGCAGATGAGCATACAGTTGTATTTGCATATTTGCTTTCCTGTGGAGGGTTTTTGTCACTTTGTTATATATACTGTATATATATATATATATATATATATATATATATATATATATATATATATATATATATATATATATATATATATATATATATAATGAGTTCTTCAGTATTAGGTGATGCCTTTTTTATTGGACTAACATTTATGTCATAGGACAAGCTTTCGAGAGTTCTCCTCTCTTCTTCAGGTCTCCCAATACTGATATACAAAGGATTCTATGGCTAAAACAGTGTAGAGAAACAAACTCTGTAAACATATATGCCAAGATCCCACAGCCAGTCACAACCATAGAACATTCAATGTTAAAGGATCATACAGCTGCACATCCAGGAATATAGTGTATATGATTCAGTGCAACAAATGTGACCAAGGTTGCTACATTGGGGAAACCAGCCAAAACTACAAGGAAGAATGAATATGCACAGACACACCATACTCCATCACGAAGAAGGAAGATACTGCTCACCTGTGGGACATCCCTTCTGACAACCAGATCATTCCATAAATGATTTAAAAATCAAAATCCTCAATGGAATGTTTAAACACACCCAAGAACGGAAAACATTTGAACTCAGAATAATAAGACTCTTTGACACCAAAACCAAAGGACTTAATGCGGACATGGGTTTTCTCACACCCTATAAAAATTGTTTGTAATTATCCTGCTTGCCTCCATTCTTATCAACACTTCCCCCCCCCCCCCCAGCATCCGTCCCCCTCCCCACTTCCCTTGTCACCGTCCCCTGGCTTCAAACACTTTTAACACCCTACCTTATCTACAGTACATATCTGGGTTTTTTTTTTTGTTTGTTTCTCTACACTGCTTTAGCCATTGAATCCTTTGTATATCAGTATTGCTTGACCTGAAGAAGAGAGGAGAACTCTCGAAAGCTTGTCCTATGACATAACTGTTAGTCCAATAAAAAAGGTATCACCTAATACTGAAGAACTCAATTATTCTGCACTATCGCAACTGGACTAACACGGCTATTTTCTGCTTTATTCATGATGGAAGATACCCCATGTAGCCGTATGAAAAAGACACTGACCAATCTGATTACAAAGGAATCACAACTAAACAGCGACATCTACTTCCTATCAGAATGCAAGAGAAGGAACTGGATACCAAATGGGCTGAAGATCAAAAACCCACTTGCAACCACACACAATTCCCATTTCGCTGAAGAACAATGCAAACGCCTCAGTGAGAAACTGAGAAACAAACTGATCCATCAACTATATGGAAAAAAAAAGGAATTAGAACGGCAAAAATGCACAATACTCCAAACCCTGCAATTGCAAAGCAGTGCAAATACCTACAAACTTGAAAAAGATATGCAAACTCTGCACAAGAGACTGCAGCAGAACTTAATCAAGAAGAAGCAGAAGAAACTACAACTCCTCTCTCATTATGACTGCAGACCATGGACACAACATAAGGGATTTTAAACCAACAAAAAGCAGGACAACTACGTAGAACTAGAAATCCCAACTGACTTTTCAAGACAGATACACCAGCTCAACCCAGAAGAGCACACAGCCTGCCAGGGAGTTATAAACCTGTCTGATTATAAACTCTCTAAACCTGAGATCTCTGTTCTCTCCAAGGGACTAATATTCTGTCCCACCACCAAACTGGATCAAATCCAATTATTCTCAGACCTAGACGAATTCTTCAGGAGACTACGACTGAAAGAATACTTCCACAAAAAAGAGAGCACCCCCATGAAGACGGAGAACAACAGCAAGAAGAAGAACACGTACTTCACACCACCAACAGGATGCAACATCATACTTGACGGCTACATACAGAGCTTAAGATCACAAGTTTCCTCACTAGCATCAACACAGCAGAAAAAAACTATGTACAACCTATCCCCCATGGAGAGATCTGCAATCAAGGAACTGCAAAACAACCACAACATCACCATCAAACCAGCAGATAAAGGAGGCGCAGTGGTGCTTATCAACACAAATAAATACACAGAAGAAGGCAATAGACAACTCACAGACAACACCTACTACAAGAAACTCACGCATGATCCAACCCAGGAATATACAAAGCAACTCATGAATCTCATTCAAACATTCCCTAACCACCTGCAACCATTATTGAAGCAACTAATACCCGACAACCAAGGAGTTGGGATCTTCTACATGCTTCCCAAAATCCACAAACCAGGAAACCCCGGCAGAACTATTATAACAGGTATAGATACACTCACGGAACAAATATCAGGCTTAGTGGAGAATATCCTCAAACCTTTAGTCAGAAGCACCAACAGCTTCATACAAGATACCACAGATTTTCTCAATAATCTTAACAACATCAACCAACTACCATCCAACACACTGCTAGTTACCATGGATGTACAGCAATATCCCCCACAAGGATGGTATTGAGGCATGCCTGCATTTCCTTACAACATCTCCCGTGGATCAGAAATACAGCGCTGATGTAACTACCAAACTGATAGAATACTTCCTCACACACAACTACTTCAGCTTCAACAAGGAAATGTACCTACAACTAATGGGGACTGCAATGGGTACCAAGATGGCACCGCAATATGCCAATCTGTTCATGGCAAATCTTGAACAAAGATTCCTAACTACATGCCCACACAAACCCTACAAATACTACAGATACATTGATGACCTGTTTATAATATGGACAGAGGGTGAAGAAAACCTAAAACAATTCCACGAGTCCCTGAACTCATTCCATCCATCAATTGAACTCAAAATGGATTATTCGGCAAACCTAGTAAAGTTTCTAGATACAACAGTAACACTGAAAGATGGCAAACAACACACATCTGTATACAAGAAACCTACTGACAGATGCAGTTACCTCCACAACTCCAGCTTCCATCCCACTCATACAAAACAAGGTATCATACACACCCAGGCTATAAGATACCACTGCATATGCTCAGACACTGAAGACAGAAGCAGGCATCTCACAACCCTGACCGAATCGTTCAGACAGAAGGGATACAAACCAAAGACCATTGCCAAAACTATTACATCTGCACTAAAAGCCCCACGAGAACACCTGCTACAATACAGACAGAAAGAACCTACCACACGCATACCACTAGTGACCACATAGAACCCTACCCTAGAGGGAATACGAAAAATAATCAAAGATCTGCAACCCATGCTGGCAGAGGATGCGACATTAAAAGAAATCTTTCCCAAACCTCCCATTCTTGCATTCCGGCCACTACCAAACCTCAAACAGAAATGAGTCAGCAGAAAACTTCACAACGATTTTAAAGACATGGATAATGGCACAAAACCGTGCAACAACAAACGTTGCAAACTCTGCAAACATATATGCCAAGATCCCACAGCCAGTCACAACCATAGAACACTCAATGTTAAAGGATCATACAGCTGCACATCCAGGAATATAGTGTATATGATTCAGTGCAACAAATGTGACCAAGGTTGCTACATTGGGGAAACCAGCCAAAAACTACAAGGAAGAATGAATATGCACAGACACTCTATACTCCATCACGAAGAAGGAAGCTACTGCTCACCTGTGGGACATCACTTCTCACAACCAGATCATTCCATAAATGATTTAAAAATCAAAATCCTCAATGGAATGTTTAAACGCACCCAAGAACGGAAAACATTTGAACTCAGAATGATAAGACTCTTTGACACCAAAACCAAAGGACTTAATGCGGACATGGGTTTTCTCACACCCTATAAAAATTGTTTGTAATTATCCTGCTTGCCTCCATTCTTATCAACACTTTCTCTCCCCCCCCAGCATTCCTCCCCCTCCCCACCTTCCCTTGTCACCGTCCCCTGGCTTCAAACACTTTTAACACCCTACCTTATCTACAGTACATATCTGTTGGTTTTTTTTGTTTGTTTCTCTACACTGTTTTAGCCATATTGTATTGTATTGTATTGTATTGTATTGTATGTCTTTATTTATATAGCGCCATTAGTGTACATAGCGCTTCACAGTAGTAATACATGTGGTAATCAAATAAATAACAGATAATATAAATAACAGATCATGGGAATAAGTGCTTTAGACATAAAAGTAACATTTCGGAAGAGGAGTCCCTGCCCCGAGGAGCTTACAGTCTAATTGGTAGGTAGGGAGAACGTACAGAGACAGTAGGAGGGAGTTCTGGTAAGTGCGTCTGCAGGGGGCCAAGCATTATGTATCGTGTTTAGAATATCCACAGTGCTATTCATATGCTTCTTTAAGCAAGTGTGTCTTAAGGTGGGTCTTAAAGGTGGATAGAGAGGGTGCTAGTCGGGTACTGAGGGGAAGGGCATTCCAGAGGTGTGGGGCAGTCAGTGAAAAAGGTTTAAGGCGGGAGAGGGCTTTAGATACAAAGGGGGTAGAAAGAAGACATCCTTGAGAAGAACGCAAGAGTCTGGATGGTGCATAACGAGAAATTAGGGATGAGATGTAGGAGGGGCAGAATAATGTAGAGCTTTAAAAGTGAGGAGAAGAATGGAGTGTGAGATGCGGGATTTGATCGGAAGCCAGGAGAGGGATTTCAGGAGGGGAGATGCTGAGACAGATCTAGGAAAGAGTACAGTGATTCTGGCAGCAGCATTTAGGATAGATTGTAGGGGAAACAGGTGAGAGGCAGGAAGGCCGGACAGCAGGAGGTTACAGTAATCAAGACGGGAGAGAATGAGGGCTTGAGTCAGAGTTTTAGCAGTCGAACAACAGAGGAAAGGGCGTATCTTAGTTATATTGCGGAGGAAAAAGCGACAAGTTTTAGAAATGTTTTGAATGTGAGGGGCGAATGTGAGAGAGGAGTCGAATGTGACCCCTAGGCAGCGTGCTTGGGCTACTGGGTGAATGATTGTAGTACCAACAGTAATGTGGAAGGAGGTAGTAGGGCCAGGTTTGGGAGGAAGTATGAGGAGCTCTGTTTTAGCCATGTTGAGTTTAAGGCGTCGGAGGGCCATCCAGGATGATATAGCAGAGAGACATTCAGAAACTTTGGTTTGTACAGCAGGTGTAAGGTCAGGTGTTGAAAAGTATATTTGTGTGTCGTCGGCATAGAGGTGATAATTAAACCCAAAATATGTTATTAGGTCACCTAGAGAGAGTGTGTACAGAGAAAAGAGAAGAGGTCCCAGGACAGAGCCCTGGGGTACCCCCACAGAGAGATCAATAGAGGAGGAGGAGGTGTTAGCAGAAGAGACACTAAAAGTACGATGGGAGAGGTAGGATGAGATCCAGGATAGAGCTTTGTTCCGAATACCAAGAGTATGGAGAATGTGGAGGAGAAGAGGGTGGTCCACTGTGTCAAATGCTGCAGAGAGGTCGAGTAATATGAGCAGAGTGTAATGACCTCTGTCTTTGGCAGCATGGAGGTCGTCAGTTATTTTAGTGAGGGCTGTTTCGGTGGAGTGAGCAGTGCGGAAGCCAGATTGTAGAGGGTCTAGGAGAGAATAGGTGTTGAGAAAATGGAGCAAGCGAGAGAATACCAGACGTTCAAGTAGTTTAGAGGCAAAAGGCAGGAGGGAGACAGGTCGATAGTTAGAAAGACAGGTAGGGTCAAGCTTGCTGTTTTTGAGTAATGGTATGACTGTTGCATGTTTGAAGGAGGATGGAAAGGTTCCAGAGCAGAGGGAGGAGTTAAAAATGTGTGTAAGCGTAGGGATTATAGTTGGAGCTAGAGGTTTTAGGAGATGGGAGGGAATGGGGTCAAGAGGGCAAGTGGTAGAGGGAGAAGAGGAGATCAACAGCGACACATCCTCCTCTGAGACAGTGGAAAAAGACTCAAGGAAGGCAGGAGGAGAGTTAGGAAGAGGTGTAGGTTGGGGGGAAGAAACAGAGGGGATGTTCTGCCGTATGGATTCCACCTTTTCTTTAAAATAGTCAGCAAAGTCCTGAGCGGAGATGGAGGAAGGAGAGGCAGCTGAGGGTGGTTTGAGTAGAGTATCAAAGACAGAGAACAGTCGGCGTGGGTTAGACTTGTGCATGTTGATTAGTGCAGAAAAGTAGGCTTGTTTAGCTTGCGAGAGGGCAGAGTTGAAACAGGATAGCATAAATTTGTAGTGAAGGAAGTCTGCGAGAGTGTGAGACTTCCTCCAGAGGCGTTCAGAGGAACGAGTGGAGGAACGCAGCATGCGCGTGTGGGAATTTAGCCAGGGTCTAGGGTTAGAAGGGCGAGGGCGGCAGAGAGAAAGCGGGGCATGTAGATCAAGAGACGAGGACAAGACAGAGTTGTACTTTCTGACCAGGTTGTCAGGGTCTGTAGCAGAGCTGAGAGAGGAGAGGGAGGAGTGTAAAGTGGACTCAAAGTCAGGTAAGTGAATAGAGCGCAGGTTTCTGCAGAACCGGGGGGTAGATGGAGGTGGAGAAGGGGAGAAGCGAGATAAAGAGAATGAGATGAGATGATGGTCAGAGAGAGGAAAAGGGGAAATGGAGAAATCAGAGAGAGAGAAGTTTTTAGTGAAAACCAGGTCTAAGTAGTGGCCATCCTTGTGGGTGCTGGCTGCAGTCCACTGTTGAAGGCCAAAAGAAGAGGTAAGAGAAAGAAAGCGGGAAGCCCAAGAGAGAGAGGGGTCATCAATGTGGCAATTGAAGTCCCCAAGGAGAAGAACAGGGGAGTCTGAGGAGAGAAAGAAAGAGAGCCAGGATTCAAAGTGAGAGAGAAAGGCAGAAGGGGGATGAGTAGAGGTAGGTGGGCGATAGATGACCGCCACATGAACAGGGAGAGGAGAGAAGATCTGGACAGTGTGAGCCTCAAAGGAGGCAAAAGCAAGAGAGGGGGGAATAGGAAGGGTTCGGTAACGGCAGACAGAGGAGAGCAGGAGCCCCACGCCTCCACCCCTGCCATCAGGGCGCGGAGTGTGGGAGAAGGAAAGGCCACCATAGGAGAGGGCAGCTTCCAGAGCAGAGTCAGACTGAGTGAGCCAGGTCTCAGTTATAGCAAAGAGAAGCAGGGAGTGAGAGAGAAAGAAGTCATGTACAGAGAGGAACTTGTTAGAGAGGGAGCGAGCATTCCAAAGGGCACAGGAGAAAGGGAGAGAGGAGGGAGGGTGGCAGGGGATGGGTATGAGGTTGGAGGGGTTGACACCAGAAGGAGTAGAAGTTGCATGTGGGAGGCGAGGATGAGAGCAAGTTGAAATAAGACAGGGACCAGGATTGGGAGAGATATCCCCAGAAGCAAGGAGGAGAAGCATGGATAGAAAGAGGATGTGTGAGGAGGATTTGTAGGGGTGTTTTTTAGTGCAGGGGATATAGCTGTGTGGTGTCAGAGGACGCAGGTAAGAAAGGAGTTCATGTGAACTGAGAAGTGGTGAAGAAAGGAGAGATGGAGATATATGAATAGAGTTTGAGACATACTGAGGCTGGTAAAAAGAAGTGCATAATTTGAGAAGAAGTGAAGTCACAGCAAAAATAAATGGTAAAGGCAGCATTACAGCAGTAATGATGCAGTCCATAGAATCCTTTGTATATCAGTATTGGGAGACCTGAAGAAGAGAGGAGAACTCTCGAAAGCTTGTCCTAAGACATAATTGTTAGTCCAATAAAAAGGTATCACCTAATACTGAAGTACGCATTTATTCTGCACTATCGCAACTGGACTAACACGGCTATTTTCTGCTTTATATATATACCCCTGAGGAAGGTCCCATTCTGTAGGACCGAAACATTGGGTGTCTGGATGTATTTTTGCTATCACTAATACACTTTGATTTTCAACATTGAGTGCTGTCTCTTGTTTACCAGTCCTTGGAACGGTAACGTATAACTATATATATATGTATATATATATATATATATATATATATATATATATATATATATATGTTCTGTAGGTGCAACAAATATAAAACTTATATGTATGTGTAGTGATGAAAGGGTTAATCAGGTCATTAATAAAGGCATTATACCCGGCTAATTAACCCTAAACCGCATTGGGATAGAAGGGGTTAAATGTATGTGCATCACAATGATATGTTTCCCCTACACCATCTTTCTTGTCCCCATTTTGCAGTCCATAGCTGCAGTAATGGCAATGTATGCGAATTGGGCCAATTGTATTTCAGATAAAGGAGCAAGCTAGCACTCTAATTTTTGGAGTACAGCTAGCTAAGGATGTACTAAGCCCATACATATTGTTTGGTGTCCCCCACACATACAGAAAGTATAAATATATATATAGATAAACTGTATTTAAGTTATGTTTTAAAAGGTACTGGCAGGAAGCTTTTCCTGTGCCCAGCAATGAATGTACTGTAGTGCCGATGAGTATTCCTTCGCCACTTCTCAGCTCACATGAACTCCTCTCTTACGCACACAGCTATACCCCCTGCACTAAAAAACACCCTACAAATCCCCCTCACGCGTTCTCTTTCTATCCATGCTTCTCCTCCATGCTTCTCCTCCTTGCTTCTGGGGATATCACTCACAATCCTGGTCCCTGCCTTATTTCTCTTTTTCCGCTGCCACAGAGGAGAATGTGTCACTGCTAATCTCTTCTCCTGCTACCACCTGCCCTTTTGACCCCATTCCCTCCCATCTCCTAAAACCTCTTGGTCCTACTATAATCCCTATGCTCACACACATTTTTAACTCCTCCCTCTACTCTGGTACCTTTCCTTATTCCTTCAAACATACAACAGTCATACCATTACTCAAAAACAGCAAGCTTGACCCCACCTGTCTTTCTAACGATCGACCTATCTCCCTCCTGCCTTTTGCCACTAAGCTCCTTGAACGTCTTGTATTCTCTCGCTTGCTCCATTTTCTCAACAACAATTCTCTCCTAGACCCTCTACAATCTGGCTTCCGCACTGCTCATTCCACTGAAACAGCCCTCAGTAAAATAACTAATGATCTCCATGCTGCCAAAGACAGAGGTCATTACACTCTGCTTAAATTACTTGACCTTTCTTCAGCATTTGATACTGTGGACCACCCTCTTCTCCTTCATATTCTCTATACTCTTGACATTCGTAACAAAGCTCTATCCTGGATCTCCTTTTACATCTCCCATCGTACTTTCAGTGTCTCTTTTGAAAACACCTCCTCCTCCTCTATCAATTTCTCTGTGGGAAAACTTCCCTTTTCTTTTTACACACTCCTTCTAGGTGACCTAATCACATCTCTTGGGTTGAAATATCACCTCTATGTTGATAACACACAAATTTACTTTTCTACCCCTGACCTTACACCTGCTGTACAAACCAAAGTTTCTGAATGCCTCTCTGCTATATCATCCTGGATGGCCCTCCGCTGACTTAAACTTAACATGGCTAAAACAGAGCTCCTCATACTTCCTCCCAAACCTGGCCCTACTACCTCCTTCCACATTACTGTTGGAAGTACACCCAGTAGCCCAACACGCTGCCTAGAGGTCACACTCGATTCCTCTCTCTCATTCTCCTCTCACATTCAAAAGGTAGCAAAAAATTGTCATTTTTTCCTCCGCAATATTACAAAGATACGCCCTTTCCTCTGTTGCTCGACTGCAAAAACTCTGACACAGACCCTCATTCTCTCTCGTCTCGACTACTGTAACCTCCTGCTGTCCGGCCTTTCTGCCTCTCACCTGTCTCCCTACAATCTATCCTAAATGCTGCTGCCAGAATCACTCTACTCTTTCTGAAATTTGTCTCAGCGTCTCCCCTGCTAAAATCCCTCTCCTGGCTTCCCATCAAATCCCGCATCTCACACTCAATTCTCCTCCTCACTTTTAAAGCTCTACACTCTTCTGCCCCTCCTTACATCTCAGCCCTAATTTCTTGCTATACACCATCCCGACTCTTGCGTTCTGCTCAAGGATATCTTCTACCCCTTTTGTATCTAAAGCCCTCCCCCGCCTTAAACCCTTCTCACTGACTGCCCCGCACCTCTAGAACGCCTTTCCCCTTAATTTCCGACTAGCACCCTCTCTATCCACATTTAAGATCCACCTTAAAACACACCTGCTTAAGGAAGCATATGAGTAGCTCCATGGCTGATAATTAACACCTCATACATAAAGCTTGGCCCCCTGCAGACGCACTTACCTGAACGCCCTCCTACTGTCTCTGTACGTTCTTCCTACCTACCAATTAGATTGTAAGCTCTTCAGAGCAGGGACTCTGTTTCTAAATGTTACTTTTATGTCTGAAGCACCTATTCCCATTATGTGTTATTTGTATTATTTGTTATTTTTATGATTGTCACATGTATTACTGCTGTGAAGCGCTACGTACATTAATGGTGCTATATAAATAAATATGTATTATGAATAAATTCTTTTGCTTAAAATCCGTGGAGCCCTGGATCATCTTTCCTGTTGCTATATAAATAAAGATATGCATACATACATACATACATCACCGTCCTAAGCGTCCATGTTCTCTGATGGCAGCAACAATACAATTAAAATACAATCTAATGGCCGTAAACCCCTTAATCGATTAGCAACCGCTATAGTGATAAAGAGGGTAACCCCCCTCCCCCGCTACCCCTGCGACCTAACCACCCACACCTGGACAACTACCTCCACCCTCTACCCATTGTTTGCCCAGTGGTACATCATGTTCATATAATATGGGCATGATAAGCCACTACAGCAGTTAATGACCAACCTAAAAAAAAAAACAACTGAACCAAAAAGACACTATAATAAAAAATACCCTAGATTGGTGAGACGGGATCTGAAAGCAGGACTTAGAAAATAAAATGCATTTTTCCTGCATCAGATTGAAGCTGATACACATTAATACCAGCTCTGGAGACCCATGGATTCTATTCTGTGCAATAAAAATACATTTACAGGCAGCTTCAGTACCTCAATGGATAACCCGCTAAGGCAATCAAGGGGTAACTACCAGTGCCCGGTTTATTGTGGGTAGCGGGGTTGGGTGAAGGTGGGTAGGTTGCCCATGGTGTGTGTTTAGGCCTTGGCGGGGGTTGAGGGATGAGTTAACCCTTCATTACCTTAGCGTTAATGAAGGGGTTAACGACTACTGCAACCTTCCCGGCAGAACTAACAACCACCCTGAGGCAACTACTCCATTCATTCACCCCCTCTGTCGCAATAAACAGACTATTCAAATTGAACCCCTTCATTGCCTTAGTGGCTTGTTGCTAAGGTAATTAAACTGTTTTTATTTTAAGTTGAAAACTAGTGTGCATGAGCATGTGGTCTCTGGAGCTGAACTGCATTAATTTCATGTCCAGGGACCCCCGGCTTCCCGAATTACAGGCCCTGTTATGGGGAACCGGTATCCCATGCAATGTTTAAATGTCCCGCTTCACGTGAACGGGACAATTAAACGCACAGGAGATACAAGCACCCCTTAACGGGGACCTTTATCTCGGAAAGCAGGGGGCCCCCAGACCTGAAATCAATGTGGTTCAGCTCCAGAGACCCCCTACTCCCACACACTAGTTTTACAATTTTAATAAAAACACTGCAATCGCCTGCAAGAGCTGTGCGGGGAGAGGTGGGCTCCCTGTGCGGGGAGAGGTGGTCTCCCTGTGCGGGGAGAGGTGGGCTCCCTGTGCGGGGAGAGGTGGGCTCCCTGTGCGGGGAGAGGTGGTCTCCCTGTGCTGGGAGGGGTGGTCTCCCCGTGCAGAGAGAGGTGGTCTCCCTGTGCGGGGAGAGGTGGTCTCCATGTGCTGGGAGAGGTGGTCTCCCTGTGCAGAGAGTTGTGGTCTTCCTGTGCAGGGAGAGGTGGTCTCCCTGTGCTGGGAGAGGTGGTCTCCCTGTGCGGGGAGAGGTGGTCTCCCTGTGAGGGGAGAGGTGGTCTCCCTGTGCGGGGAGAGGTGGTCTCCCTGTGTGGGGAGAGGTGGTCTCCCTGTGTGGGGAGAGGTGGTCTCCCTGTGCGGGGAGAGGTGGTCTCCCTGTGCAGGGAGAGGTGGTCTCCCTGTGCTGGGAGAGGTGGTCTCCCTGTGCGGGGAGAGGTGGTCTCCCTGTGAGGGGAGAGGTGGTCTCCCTGTGCGGGGAGAGGTGGTCTCCCTGTGAGGGGAGAGGTGGTCTCCCTGTGTGGGGAGAGGTGGTCTCCCTGTGCGGGGAGAGGTGGTCTCCCTGTGCAGGGAGAGGTGGTCTCCCTGAGCAGGGAGATAGCCTGTGGGAGCTGTGCGGGGAGAGGTGGTCTCCCTGTGCGGGGAGAGGTGGTCTCCCTGTGAGGGGAGAGGTGGTCTCCCTGTGAGGGGAGAGGTGGTCTCCCTGTGCGGGGAGAGGTGGTCTCCCTGTGAGGGGAGAGGTGGTCTCCCTGTGTGGGGAGAGGTGGTCTCCCTGTGCGGGGTGAGGTGGTGTCCCTGTGCAGGGAGAGGTGATCTCCCTGTGCAGGGAGATAGCCTGTGGGAGCTGTGCGGGGAGAGGTGGTCTCCCTGTGCGGGGAGAGGTGGTCTTCCTGTGCAGGGAGATAGCCTGTGGGAGCTGTGCGGGGAGAGGTGATCTCCCTGTGCTGGGAGAGGTGGTCTCCCTGTGCGGGGAGAGGTGGTCTCCCTGTGCGGGGAGAGGTGGTCTCCCTGTGCGGGGAGAGGGGGTCTCCCTGTGCGGGGAGAGGCGGTCTCCCTGTGCAGGGAGAGGTGGTCTCCCTGTGCTGGGAGAGGTGGTCTCCCTGCGGTGCAGCACAGCTTGGGATAAAATCGCAGGCGGGAGAACTTGGAACAAATCTCAGATGAGTTTGCTGCTACGCCGTATGTTTTGGGCATTTTCCTATCTCAAGGTTTGAGAAGGGTTCAGATTCTTTCTGTATACCGTGATAACTCAAAAGACAAACCGTTCAGCGGGAACATGCCAGACCTTGCGATGCAGCAGCAAACGCATCGAGACTACTAGCATACGCCCCTAAGAATATTCTGTAAACTCCTGCCTCTTCTTGTCCATTTCCTCCCCAACCTGTTTATTTAGCCACATTGGTTTAGACTTATTTATTTTATACTTATTACCCAAGGGTATACACTGATAAGTGTGCTTTTCTAACAATGTTTTAAAGACTGCCCATTTATCTTCTACATTTTTCCCTGCAAAAACCTCATCCCATTGTATTACTTGTAGATTAGACCCCAGTTTATTAAAATCTGCCTTTCTAAAGTTTAAAGTCTTTGTTGAACCCAAGTAATCTGTTTTTTGATCATTTATTTCAAATGGGACCATGTTATGATCACTGTTACCCAAATGTTCCAGGACTTGAATATTTGTTATTACGTCTACATTGTTTGATGACCAAATCCAGGACTGCCCCTCTCCTGGTTGGTTCCTCAATAATTTGGGTCATATAATTGTTTTAAGTACCCCCAAAAACATGTTCCCTTTTGTTGTAACGCTAATCTCATTGCCCCAGTCTATGTCTGGATAATTAAAATCCCCCATTATGCAAACATGACCCAGTTTTTATGCCTACTCCATTTGCAAAAGTATTTTAGCTTCCTCAATTTCACAGATATTTGGTGGTTTATAGCATATTCCCACAAACATTTTCTTAATACTTTTACCTCCACTGCTAATTTCTATCCACAAGGTCTCTACATTTTCATCATTCCCTTCATAGACATCATCCCTTATAACAGGCTTTAGATCCGGTTTAACATATAAACATACTCCATCTCATCTTCTATTTGCTCGATCCTTACACAGAAAGGTACTTACCGCCCCAGGATAAAAGTCTCTCCCCAGATTGTCCAATTGATGCTTACTGCTTTCTCCACGAGACCCCACAAGGACGATAGAGATGGAAGTAAATGTCCCCGCAGTGAGAGAATCTCCTGTTACTACTTTTACTATATAAGTGAACATTTTAGGAAGAAGAAATATTGATGCTGACAGCTAAAGGAACCTGCTCGGTAAGCCTCTCCTAATGTTGCAAAAGTGTCCCTTGTAGAGACACGCACGGCCTTGTATACTTTGTATAACAAGGATAGCTTTGTACTGTACTGTATTTACAATCTCCCCCCCCCCCCATCTGAATGACCTTTTCCAAGTAACAATAAAATATTTTTATAAACTTTTGTTACTAATTTTCTAGATATGTATTTGGCTCAGCTTCTTTCTGTTAAGTGTAGAGGTGAAGGTCATCAGGAAGCGCAAAGTCATGTAAAAACAGAAGAAAATTCCCTGATGGTGCAGTACTGTGATTTAAATGTTATTAATATCAAGATGCAGTGTGCTACACTGGCGACACACTTTATTCGAGCTTGGCTAGTCCCACGAATTCGGGTATACCCGGGTGTATTGAGGTTTGTGACTGTTTTCTGCCCGAGTGCATTGAGTTATTTTCCAAGCAGGGATTGAAGCATTTTATTCCCGCTGGCTGCAATACTGCACAGTATATATATATATACTGCATTACAATTCATGAATTTATGCCATCTGGTAGACACGCGAAGCATTGCAGCCTATTAAATCCTAATCATTATCATTTAACAGATCAGCCGCCCATCAGCCAGGCATGAACCCAGGCTGGGAAGGCAAATGCAACGGGGCTTGTCAGAGGTTAGTAGTGGCTTTTTCCAGGTATCTGCCAGGTACATACCGGGTATTTGCTCGAATAAAGTGTGTCGGTGCAGTAAATACTCACAAGTGTAGAGTGAGCAACGTTCCCATAAAGGTTTCTTTATGTGTGGCAGCCTGTTGGACCGTCAGACAGGTAAGTGGAATGGTAAGTGCTGGAGACCTTAAGTGAATAATAAAACGGACATAGTGCAGACTGTACAAAATCTCTTTAAAAGTAAGTATATGTGCAATACACTCACATGGTTTAAAAAGGTATTAAGCGTTTTGATCACACAGGTTGGATCTCAGCAATGAATGAGCTGCTCTCTCAGTCCCCCCTCTGCCTCGGCAGGCGTGCGTGTCACCGGTGCGTCTCACCCAAACCGGAAACCGGAAGTGACGTCATCTGCTCTGGGGGACGCCGATCCTGTGGGAGTTTTTCTCATCAGCCTCACTCTACGCGTTTCTCCGTATTGCGGTTTCTTCAGGAGACACTCCTGATGAAACCGCAATACGGAGAAACGCGTAGAGTGAGGCTGATGAGAAAAACTCCCACAGGATCGGCGTCCCCCAGAGCAGATGACGTCACTTCCGGTTTCCGGTTTGGGTGAGACGCACCGGTGACACGCACGCCTGCCGAGGCAGAGGGGGGACTGAGAGAGCAGCTCATTCATTGCTGAGATCCAACCTGTGTGATCAAAACGCTTAATACCTTTTTAAACCATGTGAGTGTATTGCACATATACTTACTTTTAAAGAGATTTTGTACAGTCTGCACTATGTCCGTTTTATTATTCACTTAAGGTCTCCAGCACTTACCATTCCACTTACCTGTCTGACGGTCCAACAGGCTGCCACACATAAAGAAACCTTTATGGGAACGTTGC
The DNA here is from genome assembly GCF_040206685.1 of Ascaphus truei. Lineage (NCBI taxonomy): Eukaryota > Metazoa > Chordata > Amphibia > Anura > Ascaphidae > Ascaphus > Ascaphus truei. The sequence continues at coordinate 842,752 of NC_134485.1, read as the reverse complement.
TCACTCTACACTTGTGAGTATTTAGCACACTGCATCTTGATATTAATCACATTTAAATCACAGTACTGCACCATCAGGGAATTTTCTTCTGTTTTTACATGACTTTGCGCTTCCTGATGACCTTCACCTCTTCACTGTCCACGGGATCGAGAGAACGACCCCACACTGGGTTAAGCAGCATTAATTCATGTTTGTATTAAGTATCACATTTTTACCACATTTGTTTATATAATTTTGGAGCGCCACTTTTTGATATATTTGTTTTTCATTTCTGTTAAGTGTGACCGCAGCCTTCTCAGGGGCGCCAAGAAACTTCAGGCAGGTTCAGTAAGCAGCAAGGAAATGTTTATTGAGTATACTGAAGGATCATACTGGTCAGCGCTTGCGGGCTTTTTATACACAAATTAATTTCTTTTTTTCTCATAATTTGCTAGGTAGAAGACAAGATTTCCTCATAATTCTAAACCAATCATTATAAAGCTCACTACAGCAATTAAACATCGAGTTAAAACAGCTCAGTAGAAATAACAAAATATAATAAGATAGATTTTCTCCAATTAGTTCATTAATAATTGGAGAATGCAACTTCTGGGTGTTGAGTCACGCAGATGGATGGTCTTATCTGAACAACGCTCGCAAAGACACATTCTTACACACACACAGATAATAACTTCTAAACACAACCTGAAATCTCTTTCTCTATTTCTCTTAACTTCTTATATGCTGAGGAAATATTGGTTTGTTACTTATGTTTGTGTTACACACAATAAGGTGTTACAATCTAAAAACACTACATATGCTTTATTTGAATTTTGGTTAGCATAAAATACTTCCCTCCCATATATTTATTTTTGCCACGGCTAAGTTTTAATTTCTCTAGAAAACAGCTGGTATCTGAAAAAGTCTCAGATCAAACCTTGCCCACTCATACCTTCTTTGATACAGACATCAAAGTACTGATAAATTGTATCTTTATTATTCTGGGCGAGGAGCCACAAGCACAGCCTTGGAAAAAGCATCTTTACCCAAAAACATTTATCACACATACACATATATCAGAACAGACAAAATGGAGAACAGACAAAATGGAGAACAGACAAAATGGAGAACAGACAAAATGGAGAACAGACAAAATGGACAACCAGTAAACTCAGACCCAGGCCTTCTTTCTTCGGTATAACACTCCTGTCCATAATTATTTCACAAGTGCAAAAAAGCGGTAAGACGCTCCCCTATGATGTGTTAACAGTGATAAATAAACAAATAAATAATATTCACTAATTAAAGTGTACACTCTAGCTTAAATATGTGAGTGCTCATGTGTATATAAAAAATATAAATATAAATATATGTAGCCCTGTTTCCCCACCCCTAAGTGAGATCAGGGTGAGTGACTGTAAATAGGTACTCTGCTGCCCTTTACCTGTCGGCTCACAGGAGCCTAGGCCTCCGCCGCTGGGAGCCTGGGGTGAATTACGCTTTCCACTTACCACTTACCACTATATGGTGCCGCGCCTCCACCTGTGAGGGATCCCAGCAGAGTGGGAGTAGCCCCTCACAGGACACTCTTACAATGAACACAATGAACACATACACAGAGTAAAATAGAAAAGGGCTTTATTGGAACATGTCTTATTGCCATCCCACGAGGAATCCGCCTCTGCGTGGGGGATGTCCCGCCGGACGATCCCACCATGTAGACAGTCTAATCCTGAAGAGGTCTGTTCCCAGACCAAACTTGCCAGGCCACGTTGCACACAGCTGTGTCCCTGACTATACTGGAATACACCTGACTGCTAAGGGGATCTGTTCCCTATCTAGGGCATGTCCCTGTAGCAGCCACAACCTTTCAATGACTCAGGGCCTAGCTGGGGCCTAGGGGATTACGGGCCTACTGCAGTGGATCCCTGACCCCTGCGCACACAACCTTCCCTGTCTCACTCCCAGCTCCAACTCCTGTCACACACAGCACACAACATTGTATCAATTCCCTGCTGCAGGGAATCCTAGAGCCCTATTGGCTGTAATGAGTCACCTGTGCTCCAGTCCCTGGGACTGCTGGGAGTTGTAGTCCCTTGGGAAGCTCCTTGCTATGGGGGCCGCGTGCGCGATCTCTACAGCACATGTGCGAAGCTGTAAATGCCGCCGCTACTCTTAACTGCGCAGGCGCAACCTTAGAAAGCCCCTGCGCTATGGAAAGCCTCTGTTGCCAATTCCCAAACACTGTAATGGCCACCGCGTCGCCTCTGCACATGTGCAACCCTCCGCACATGCGCTGACACATTAACCATGGCGGCGTCCTGCCGCAGATGCCACCGGGAGCCCCCAATGACATGCTCACGCCCGCGGCACCCCCGCAAAACTGGAGGTAAGGAGGAAGAGAACCGGGAGTCAGGGGGACCGGAGGGATCCTGGCTACATATATAAAGTGTATACAGTGAAAGGTCGCAGCTCAACCCTATGAAGAAAAGGTCCAGGTTCTCCTTAAGTGGATTTTCAGATGTAGCTTTTGGGGAGCGCAGGTATCACCATATGTGGAAATATATATATATATATATAGAGTGAAGTATTTTCAAAATTAAATGACAACTAGGTCTTGACAGAGATGGGGACTCACACTTTCCCTGTTAAGTAACAGCAGTTGGTATACAGATATGATTTGGAATCTTCAAATTAGTAGATGGCAAATGGTGTCAGCGTGGTGTTCCTCAATGAAACAGAGATGACACTCTTAGTGCAACATTGTATGTTCAACAGGATATTTGTATTTAAGCAAAGAATATTGCACTTACATTTGCACAATGTATCCTAGGTGCAGGGAACCCTATGGTAGAGTTTTACCTTGACCGGGACAAAGCGCGGAATCTCCTGGAACACAAATCAGCATAAAGTTCCATTCGCCGCCGCTACATTTTCTTCTGTGATCTTGGTCCCTCCTGATCGTGAGTGTAACAGGGGACTTATCCCTGTTCACAAATGTGCCTCTAATCCAGCAGTATGGTGGTTAACTGCTGGTAGGCAATTAACTAACACCACCTGGCTGATTACAGGTGTTAGAAAAAGCCTGCCTCTGATACAGGAAGAGAGATTCCTTAGTCCACAACTGGGCTGAACCAAGGAAGGACAGATGTCTTGAGCGGCAAGCTGACAACAAGATTAAGGGGACAAGATTCTAAACCTGGAGCCTGACATTGCCTTAGCACACAAGGGTGAGGATCCAAGAGAGCAGAGAAGCTTCCCCTACAGCAGCCCAGCTAACAGATAAGACTTTTCGTATAAGACTATTATCTATGTCTATCTATATATATGAATGTCTCTATGATTTGGGCTGGTGAATCGCTGGGCTAACCACGCAGTTAAAGAGAACTGGATCACAAGTGTATATATACTCCAGAGTGGAGCAGATTTTGTTTGCTGATTTACATGTTTGCTGTGTTTAAAGCAACAGGTGCAATAAAGCCTTATTTTAATTTCACCTTAAAACAGTGTCCATTGCGTACCTCTGAACACGTCTTTTACATATGGTGTCAGAAGTGGGGTGAGAGGTGGCCCTTGAAGTTAAAAGGGGCCCCGGGGAGTGCTTGTGAATTTTTTTGGTGCTTTTTGCCTGCATACAGTCTTGCAAACAAACCTGAGCAACAAAAACAAAGATTCACCTGCAGCAGAGATCGGAATTAAAGGGATACACATTCATGCAGGAAATCTACACTGCACTGAAGAAAGAAACAACACCACAGATGGACTTTTTTCCCCAATCCGAAGAGGAGAGAGAGAGACTGCTGAAGCAGGTAAACCTTACTTGCCTATCACAATGATGTGTAATACAGTACGGTTGTTGATGAAGGGGCTTTGCCTTCCAGCAGTAGTCAGGGTTCAAGAAGGGTTCAAGAAGTGAGTTAGCGCTCCAGAGGAGCAAGGCTTTATTGTTTTCGTTAAAAAAAAATTGCGCTGAAGCAGTGAATACAGAAAGTGACCCACGAGCGGTACTGATTCTGGAAGTTAAGGCTGCCACACTACATAGGACTACCAGCTGTGAATGGAGTATATGCAGAAAAGTGTGAATATTGATGCAAGGGAATTTTCAGCAAACAAGTGCTGAGTGTAAAATTGCCCTACCGGGTAAAAAAAAGGGATTGCTGAACTGTGTAAAAGGTAACCCAAAGCCAATTGCTGAGTGTTGAGTCGCCCTGCCGGGAGTGAAAGAAATATTCCACTGCAAAGAATAAAAAAAATTCTGCAAGTAAAGTCTATCTGTGTATCGTGGGAGTAAAACAGGCACCCAAAGTGTGAAGAGTGAATGCCATAATACCCAAAGATGAGACTGAAAATTACTGAACTCAAGCAGAAAACCACATTATTTTGCTGAAGCGGAGGGATTGACCTAGCAAGTAAATGGTGTAAAGCACATAGAAGTTTTACTTAGCAACTGCACATCCAGTATACCTAATGAGAAAGAATGCATGCACAGTACTGCTGATGTTTTAAAACTTACTAAAGGAAAAAAAAAGTTTACGGAGATGCCTGTGAGAGCTACGACCTCTACAAGCAAAATATGCCCACCGGTAGGACTATCACACGCTGGGGTTCTAGAAAATACACTGGCAAAAGCTGCAATAGCGCCTCCTGATGTCAGGAAGAAAAATATACCTGATAGCCCCAAAATGGAGGACAAGATGCAGCGTTCCTGGAATGAACCCTACCCCATGGAAGAGTGGCCCTTCCAGTCCGATGCAGAGGAAGACATCACTTATGGGGAACCCAAACCGAGTCACACCCACAAAACACCCCAAGAATGGTGGGGGTGCCTGAAATCGGTACAAACCGAAAAGACCGCTCCCTATGATGACAAATATGATCGGCAGGAGAAAGAGTGGGAGCAGCGGATCACCGAATATTTCCATCAGCTAATACAGTTGCAAGAAAAGCAGGGTGGATCCAGTCAAGTTGCTAAAATTTCAAATGAAGATGGAGACCCCAGAATCCCTGAGCGGACGGAGTCATCCAAAACAAAAAGGCGAAAAAAGAAAAGCGGTTCTTCACGTACCGTGGAAGGAACAGACACTTCCGCAGATCCCGCGGAGATAAAGGGGGACCGAGAGGCCCTGCAGTCTAGGGCAAATGTAGGATGTGTCATGCAGATGACCGCATATCCAGAGGGCCCAAGGCAGAAGTCGGGTAAACCAAAGAAGTGTCTATCCGGTGCCAACAGTGAGGAACCCTCAACCAACCATCCCAGGGAAGTGGATCCAGAACCAGTGAGTGACGATCCCTTGACCAGCCATGAAGATGCCCTGAAAATTGCCAGGCGTGACTGTGATCTGCTCCGGGAACAATTGAAACTTGAGAGGGAAGATAATGCTGAGCTACAGAAGATGGTGCTCACAATGTACTCTGAATCTGGAACAGAATTGGACGATCTCAAGTCCGAGCTAAATGCTGCAAACACTAATAATGCCACCATGGCGGAAAAGCAGAGTCAATCTGATAAAATGATGGCTAAGCTGAAGCGGAAGTATGAGGAGGCACTGAAGGAGATTACAGTCTTTCAGCAAGATGTTCACAATCTTCGCGCAGCACTGGATGCCTCACAGCATGAGATCAACAGCGGCCACACAAAACTGGAAGTCTCCAGAAAGGAACTTCACAGTCTCGCTGAGGAGCTGGACATTTCAAAGAAAACTATCCTCCATCTTAATTTAAATCTCAAAGTCTCTCAGAAGGAGCTTCAGACCCCCAACCTAGAGAAGGAAGTCTCACGCCAGGAGATTGTCATTCTCAAAGCAGATGTGCATAAATGGAAGGAGGACTGCAAGGAGGCCCTGAATAGTACAGAAACTGAAAAAAGAGAAAATTTAAGATTAAAAAAAGAAAATTCTGAGTTGACAGACCCCGTCAAGGGAAAGAATGAAAAGCTGCACGAGCTTAAAGAAATAAATAAACTTTTGGAAGATGAAAAGTTTGAAGCAGAGCACCGACTGCAGAACCAACTGCAAGGTCTGCGTACGCACCTCCAGTATGCCGAGGAGAAGCAGCAAACTCTGCAGGAAGAAAATCTGCAGGCTGCTAAAGAGGTACAAGTGCTGCAGGAACGTCTGAATACCCAGTACGTCCCCACAGAGCAGTATGAGGAGCTAAAAGCCACGCTGCATGTCATCAGAGCATCATTGGAGACGGAGCTTCCATACCAGGTGACTCTGTATGAGAGGGAGCGGGAGAAGGCCCAGAAACTGGAGCAAGAGCTGGATGGACAGAGAGTCTGTTCCATCCCCTTGAGTCAGTACACCAAGGAGAAAACGGATGCAGCGGCAACCTTGACGACAAAAATTACAGAGCTCCAGAATATGAAGGAGACACTGATACAAGCTCAGAGAAAGCAAAGTGCGCAGATAAATTCCCTGAGAAGAGACTTGCAAGACACACTCAAAAAACAGAGTGAGACTCTGCAGACCAGTAACTTACAGATTCCTCCAATACGGGAAAGGTATTGGCTCTGCCCAAGCACCGGTACCCCACAGTAACTAATGCCCGTGAGGACAAAGGTACAATGAGAGTTGGGGACTCCACGCACCTTCAAAACAAGATTACGAAGTTTGAGCCACCTAAGAAAGCACTAGCCAAACCTGCAGCTGCCCAGAAGGCAACAAACAGAGGTAGAAGTGCAGAATCAAAGCCAGAAGAATCCTTAGCTGAGGAAGCTGAAAAGATTGGACGTTCTCTGGAAAGGGAGGTGGAGGTGCAACTCAGTCCCAAAGAAGCTGAACTGGCGACTCTGTTGTGTGGAGGAGGTGCAGAAAGACAGCTTCAAGAGCGGAAAACTATAAGGGCTAGTCCTAACTGCTCTACAAATGTTGCCATACAGTTTGTCTACAAAAAGAGGAGTGCCCGACGCAATGGAAATTCCATGACCGCGCACTCGGTAAAAATACTTTACTTGGAAAAAGTCCTCCTCGAGCGACTGAGGAGTGCTGATCTCAAGCACCTTCGGGAGGAGACAAAAATAAACTGGAGAAAGGGCTCCAATCCCAGCGGGACTGAGGGTTCTCTTCCTCCATCCACTCTCATTCAAGTCACAGAAAGATCTCGAATGAGAGTGGAAGGATGGGCTTTGGCCGTGGCAAGCCCGAGCTTCCCACAAAGAGGGGAGGTATGTAACAGGGGACTTATCCCTGTTCACAAATGTGCCTCTAATCCAGCAGTATGGTGGTTAACTGCTGGTAGGCAATTAACTAACACCACCTGGCTGATTACAGGTGTTAGAAAAAGCCTGCCTCTGAGACAGGAAGAGAGATTCCTTAGTTCACAACTGGGCTGAACCAAGGAAGGACAGATGTCTTGAGCGGCAAGCTGACAACAAGACAAAGGGGACAAGATTCTAAACCTGGAGCCTGACATTGCCTTAGCACACAAGGGTGAGGATCCAAGAGAGCAGAGAAGCTTCCCGTACAGCAGTCCAGCTAACAGATAAGACTTTTCGTATAAGACTATTATCTGTCTATCTATATATATGAATGTCTCTATGATTTGGGCTGGTGAATCGCTGGGCTAACCACGCAGTTAAAGAGAACTGGATCACAAGTGTATATATACTCCAGAGTGGAGCGGATTTTGTTTGCTGATTTACATGTTTGCTGTGTTTAAAGCAACAGGCGCAATAAAGCCTTATTTTAATTTCATCTTAAAACAGTCTCCATTGCGTACCTCTGAACACGTCTCTTACAGCGAGGTAACCCAAATCTCCTGGAACTCAAATCAGCATAACATCCCAGCTGCGACAGCTACATTTGTTTCTGAGAAATTGGGCACAAAATGTTGGACTTAGTCTCTGGCGGTACAAGCAGGAAAAAGATTGGTTGAAACAGAAAATTCCAGTTGAAAGCACCAATCAACTCACCAGGTAAGAACATAAATAAAAAAATCTTTATTAAACTACATGTTAGAAAACAAAAAAACATTAAAGACAGGACATAAAAAATTCTCCCACGCGTTTCAGGCTATGCAGCGCTTTCCAAGGAGTATGGTTGGGGCAGAGTTGTAGATTGTTTAAATAGCCCCTCCTCTGAACTCAATGTGATGATGAAAATAAAGGTATTCTACCCGGCTAGGTGCCCCACTCATTTAGAGCAGGCCTGCACAACACGCGGCCCGCGGTGGCTGTCTGCTCTCCCCCTCCCTCCCGAGTCTGCTCTCCCCCTCCCTCCCGAGTCTGCTCTCCCCCTCCCTCCCGAGTCCACTCTCCCGCTCCCCCCTGCAAGCCCGCTCCCCCCGCGAGACCGCTCTCCCCCGTGAGACTGTTTTCCCCCACGAGACCGCTCTCCCCCTCCCCCGCGAGCCTGCTCTCCCCCTCTCCCCCTCGCAGGGTAGCAGCGCGCTCTAGCATTGAGGCACTTCTGTGCCTGCTACTTGCTAGAGCATGTGTGCAGTCCTGCCTGCTCTGCTTCCGCCTCCACCACCGCAAACCAAGGTAGAGAAGGGGGGGGGGTGCAGGGGAGGGTGATTTGAGGTGCAGTGGAGGGTGATTTGAGGTGCAGGGGAGGGTGATTTGAGGTGCAGGGAGGGTGATTTGAGGTGCAGGGGGTGATTTGAGGTGCAGGGGAGGGTTATTTGAGGTGCAGGGGGAGGAGAGTGACGTGAGATGCAAGGGGGGAGTGAAGTGAGGTGCAGGGGGGAGAGGGATGTGAGGTGCAGGGGGAAGAGGGATGAGAGGTGCAGGGAGAAGAGGGATGTGAGGTGCAGGGAGGGACAGGGATGTGAGTTGCAGGGGGGAGAGGGATGTGAGGTGCATGGGGAGAGGGATGTGAGGTGCAGGGGGGAGAGGGATGTGAGGTGCAGGGGGAGAGCAATGTGAGGTGCAGGGGGGAGAGGGATGTGATGTGCAGGGGGAGAGGGATGTGAGGTGCAGGGGGGTGGTATATGTGTGATGTGCAGGGGTTATTGTGTGTTTGATGTGGAGGGGGAGTATTATTTGTGTGGGTGAGGGGGAGAGATGGGGTATGAGAGATAGATGGGGAGTCTCACAAAGGTTGATAATGAGGGGTTCTGTGGGGAGATATATGATGAGGGGTGCTGGGAGAGATATATGAGCATGATGATGATGATGGGTGCTGAGGGAGATATGAGGATGATGATGATGATGATGATGATGATGATGATGATGATGATGATGATGATGATGATGATGATGATGATGATGATGATGATGATGATGAGAGGTGCTGGAAGAGAGATGATGATGATGATGGTGATGATGATGGTGATGATGATGATGATGATGATGATGATGATGATGATGATGATGATGATGATGATGATGATGATGATGATGATGATGATGATGATGATGATGATGATGATGATGATGATGATTATTTTACACGTGTGGCCCAAATCTTTTTTCATTGGAGCAGTTCGGCCCTTCTCACTTAACAAGTTGTGCAGGCCTGATTTAGAGGAAGCAAGTAATGCATCAATCTATCTTAATCTATTGCCCTATTAATTTTATACTTATATGGAGATCTGTGTCACTATTCATGAAGGCATACATTACCTGTGTGTTATGATAACACAGTGGTAAATATAGATTACAGCCTTCCTGTATCTAATTAGGTATATGTGCATCTGGCGATGCTGTGTGCAAACCTGCACCAGCATTGATGTGTGCCCCCAGTTATATGTATACTCCATTTGGGCATATCAACATCAGATCCACAAAGTCACTAGTAACAACTGTGGCAGCTATGTTTGGCTGTGTATGCGCATTCAGACGCTCCTACACGGCTGCTGTCTATGTGGAAACGCATGCGCAGTGGCTATCAGAGAGGTCTTCATGCACTGCGTGCAATGACGGAGGAGGTAAGTCTGCCTCCGTTATACGGGCTACTGGTTCTATAGATGGATTGTAATATGCATTGTAATATGCATTAGGAGGGCACTCTTTGGATACACTAATAAATAAAGATATGTTGCGATCATTATAGAACTGAATCAAGCGCATGCGCAGTGTGAGCATTTGAGAGTAATATGATCTATCAGCCTGCGCATGTGCTACGCTCAGATTGCGTTGCCATGGAGATGTCAGCCTATAAATTGCTTCGCTTCCCTTCGTTTGCAAAAATGTCCCTGAGGAAGCTCGGTAGCTGGAGGGAAACGTGCGTTGGGCACGTAGTGATGTTATGAGTCGCCTACATGGAGCTGTTTTAGTCTAATTAGACGTTACTGCAGCTGACCAGTATATACACCTAACCATCATAGAATATATGACACTATACTCTGGAGCTTATTACTTGGTACTACCTTGTAGTGGACTGTACAGTATGGGTGATTTACCTAAGCCCATACTGCGCTATAGCTGTATGTGGGACTGAGTATGACCCCACATGCATCTGAATTTATGATATACTTGGTGCTTTGTTACATATTAACATTCTAATAGTGTTGTTGGCGGCTGTTAGCTAGGATCACCCCACACTTATATCTATTTAATACTGTAACAACACACTCAGAGCATAAGGCAGTACTCAGCTCCTTGTATACACCTCTCCCAGGTTGGGTATAGAGGTTACATCTAGTGTTTGGTTACAATTTTATGCTCCTCATTAGATCCACCATGAATTATTCTAACATGGTTTTCAATGCTATTTATTGCACTTTAGATCTGTGTTTCTTGTCATTGTTGGTTATTTCACCAGTGCTGCATCGGCCTCCTATCCCTTACCACCCGACAAGTAATATACTGTGCCTGAGTGTTTATTTATTTAGTAAGGGTTATAGGCAGTTCGTCTTACTTATTTATTTTTATTACTGTTAGACTCACAATCGGTAATGTATGTGTAGCCAGGTCACCTTTTTCTCCCCTCGACCCCCCAGGGAGCCTCCGTGGCCACGGACGCTGTCAGGTACTGCCAGAGGCCAGCGGCAGCCCCGACGGCCATTCCGGAGGGTGGGGTCCGAAGAGGGAGCTCGCCGGAGTGCAGGAGATCTCCGGCGGCTCTTGCACAGGGCGCCGCCATGTTGCGCCGGTTCGCGCATGCGCAGAGAGTCCCCGGCGGCCCGAGATAGTCGCGCATGCGCAGAAGATCGCGCGAGGGCAGGGAAGAGTCGCGCGAGCGGGAGAATAGGTAGGGAAACAGTGAGGCGGCCATTAGCTGTTCGCGCATGCGCAGGAAAGGCGCGCACGCGGTCCCTATGTGCTTTTAGGCTCCATGGGACTACAACTCCCATGGGGCATAGCGAGACCGGCACCAGGTGCCTGATAGGAGCCAATAGGGCTGTAGGACTGCCCTGGACAGGAATGGATACATTTGGCGGGCTGGAGCTACGTGTCAGTCAGAGAAGGAAGTCAGAGCAAGGAGGCAGACAAGGGAAGGAGGTAGGGTACGGGAGAGAGGGATCCCCTGTACTAGCCAGCACCCCCTTGGCCCAAGATAGCTCTAGTTATCCCATATAGTGAGTGTTGCCAGGGACTGCCCTAGAGTAAGGGACCCTGTCACTCAGGTTAGTCAGTTGTTAGTGGGAGTCAGGACTGGGCATCGTTAGGGAAGTAGACAGACTATTAACCCCTTAGGCCCCAGATAGGCTCTCCCTCCCCAGTTGTGGTGCGACAGGGACAGGCCCTAGGTTAGGGTACCTGTCACGTTAGTGCCTAGGGTAGTTAGGGACTCAGCGGATGCTGTGGTTCCAGCGACGGAGTTCGGACCCACGTTGGGGTCCACAGAGACTTTCGTCTGAATAGGATCGCCCCTGGCGGTCCGCGCGGGCCAGGAGTTCGGTTGGAGGATCAGACGGACTCATCACACGTCTGACCCTTTGTGAAGTGTTGCTGACCCGAGCACTGGAGTGCTCGGCAGGTATCATACATTCTTACGTGCACCACCGGGCCCTTAGAGTAAATAGTGACTGCGCAGTCACCCACGTTCTCTCTGCAAGAGTGCGGGACATGTGGGGGTTTCACTGGACACTGGGTGGGATCACCTAGTGTTGGGGAAGCGTCCTGCGATACGTCACGGTTAGTGTCTCCTCGTGAGAGGGACACAGGTCATTATGAATGTGATGAGTTGTTATGCCTGTTAGTAAAGCCATTAGTTATTATACTCAACTGTGTATGTTATTATTATTGATTTTCCTGCGAGGAACCACTCCCCCTCTGGTGGGAGCCATCGCAGGTGGAGGCGCTGCATCGTGTAAGTGATCACCGTTAGTATTGTGTTATGTCCCAGGTTCCCCGTGGCGGAAGCTCAGCCCTCCTGTGAGCCAACAGGTAACGCACCACACCTAAGGTAACACTGTATGTTCCCCGCACTCACACTGTATATGCGATTGGGTGGGGTGATATGACCGTTACATATGTTTTAAGTAATGTTAATTAAAGTTATATTTTATATTTAGTGGTGTGCATTTAAGTGAATTTTTTCTTTTGCGCACACTGTGTTGTGAGCTTATCACTTTACTGATTCACTTTCAGTTCACAGTTTGCACCCACCCAATTATCGATCACCTTTCAAGTTAATTAGTAGGGTTTATAGTTGATAACTCCCTATAACCTTTTTTTTTTGTCTGACAACTAAAGGAACCTGCTCGGTAAGCCTCTCCTAATGTTGTAAAAGTGTCCCTTGTAGAGACACGCATGGCCTTGTATACTTTGTATAACAAGGATAGCTTTGTACTGTACTGTATTTACAATCTCCCCCCCCCCCCATCTGAATGACCTTTTCCAAGTAACAGTAAAATATTTTATAAACTTTTGTTACTAATTTTCTAGATATGTATTTGGCTCAGCTTCTTTCTGTTAAGTGTGACCGCAGCCTTCTCAGGGGCGCCAAGAAACTTCAGGCAGGTTCAGTAAGCAGCAAGGAAATGTTTATTGAGTATACTGAAGGATCATACTGGTCAGCGCATGCGGGCTTTTTATACACAAATTAATTTCTTTTTTTCTCATAATTTGCTAGGTAGAAGACAAGATTTCCTCATAATTCTAAACCAATCATTATAAAGCTCACTACAGCAATTAAACATCGAGTTAAAACAGCTCAGTAGAAATAACAAAATATAATAAGATAGATTTTCTCCAATTAGTTCATTAATAATTGGAGAATGCAACTTCTGGGTGTTGAGTTACGCAGCTGGATGGTCTTATCTGAACAACGCTCGCAAAGACACATTCTTACACACACAGATAATAACTTCTAAACACAACCTGAAATCTCTTTCTCTATTTCTCTTAACTTCTTCTTATATGCTGAGGAAATATTGGTTTGTTACTTATGTTTGTGTTACACACAATAAGGTGTTACAATCTAAAAACACTACATATGCTTTATTTGAATTTTGGTTAGCATAAAATACTTCCCTCCCATATATTTGTTTTTGCCACGGCTAAGTTTTAATTTCTCTAGAAAACAGCTGGTATCTGAAAAAGTCTCAGATCAAACCTTGCCCACTCATACCTTCTTTGATACAGACATCAAAGTACTGATAAATGGTATCTTTATTATTCTGGGCATAGAGCCACAAGCACAGCCATGGAAAAAGCATCTTTACCCACAAACATTTATCACACATGCACATATATCAGAACAGACAAAATGGAGAACAGACAAAATGGAGAACAGACAAAATGGAGAACAGACAAAATGGAGAACAGACAAAATGGAGAACAGACAAAATGGACGACCAGTAAACTCAGACCCAGGCCCTCTCTCTTTGGTATAACCCTCCTGTCCATAATTATTTCACACAAGATATATGTCACTGGAGACCAGGTTATTTACACGGTTTTACCAGAATCATTCATTGATGATGTTAATGAAATAAATTGTAATTTATTCGGCATCAATTCGCTTACACACAATGGAACACAAAATACAGACAAAAAGACACACTTAGGCACGTTCAATAGTGCCGGGCGCGTGCTACGCCGGGCGCGTGCTACGCCATGTGCGCGTGCAGATTTTTAGTTGGCTGACGTTAGTCAACCTTTCTATAGAAGGTCAGCGCGCGCACGGCAGGGAGAGGGGAGCCGACAGACAGCAGCGAAGATGAAGAAATTCTGCGCTCAAATGTAAGCTTTGGTGTGTATGTGTGTATGTATGTATGCGTGCATGCGTGTTTGTGCATGTGCATTTGTATGGATGTGTGTGTATGGGGGGGGGGTAAAATAGTGCACACACAAAAAAAAATTATTAAACATTTTTTTTATTTTAAAAATCTTACTTACACTCCCCTTACACTTACACTCACACAACATATACACATACACACACACACACATACACTTACCTGCAGCTCCTGACACTATATACATGAAAAGCAGTCGGCACGTGCACGCGCGTTCGCATAGGAACGCACGGCCGCATGCTGTATTGAACAGCCCTTACTTTGGGGCTGGGGTCGAAAACTAAACTTTCCTAGGTGCAGGAACTCTATGGGAGAGTTTTACCCTGACCGGGACTTTGCCCAGAATCTCCTGGAACCCGAATCGACATAAAGTTCAATACACACGCCACCGCTACGTTCTCTTCTGTGTCCCTCCTGATCGTGAATTAACCCAAATCTCCTGAAACTCAAATCAGCAAAACATCCCAGCTGCGACCGCTACGTTCGTTTCTGAGAAATTGGTCACAAAATGTTGGACTTAGTCTCTGGCGGTACAAGCAGGAAAAAGATTGGTTGAAACAACAAATTCCAGTTGAAAGCACCAATCAACTCACCAGGTAAGAACAAAAATAAAAAAATCTTTATTAAACTACATGTTAGAAAACAAAAAACATTAAAGACAGGACATGAAAAATTCTCCCACGCGTTTCAGGCTATGCAGCGCTTTCCAAGGAATATTGTTGGGGCAGAGTTGTAGATGGTTTAAATAGCCCCTCCTCTGAACTCAATGTGATGATGAAGGGTTACCTATGCCATGAAAATAAAGGTATTCTACCCGGCTAGGTGCCCCTGAGTTATACAAGGTATTTTTAGAGTGTCAGTGTAGAGGGAGAGGGGGGTTGGCCCGGTATTAAAGGGGTTGCACCCCATATGGCCACCCCCAGACCTCACCAGGGAGGCACGGGATTAACTGGACTGCGGTCCAGGAATGTGGTTTACACCTTGTCATGTCATGAAAATGTATGTTCCCCTGTTCCCATGTTTCATTATAATCCTGTATTTTAAAGATGTTTTAAAGTGCATTTCTGTATCTCCGGTTCTGGAGGTCGCAGAGAGTTGATATTTGGCCAATATGTGGAGTCACTGTAGGCATTAAAAACTGGCAAATTGCGACCCACTGAGCCCACCAGAATGGAAATTATTAATATGTGTAGATATTAAAGTGTATATATATGGTATTTTGGATCTGTTCTGAAAATGCAGACTCCATCTGCTATGCTAATAGGTCATGAAGGGCAGCCGGATGATTGAGCATAAGCACTGTGATCAAAAGTTAACTGCCCTGATTGTTTACACTATGTACTAATCAACAGACCAAGTACTAATCAACAGACTCTGCCACTCTAATTGTTACCTGAGGGCGGAGAATCATCAAACTGGAGTGGTTTGTAAGTGTTATGTCTACACCTACAAACAATGCAGATCCTACCAGATACTTAATTTGGTAGACTGGTCGTCGCTCCTGGTTTAATTATGGGGCTACAGAAATAAGATCCTCAGAGTCCCAGTAGACATGGGCTAACTAGCTGGGGGAATGGTTTAATCTGTGTCTCCACGTTAGGGATTGGATACAGATAATTGTTCACTAATAGTCTGTATTCAATGTTAAGAATAGGGTTACACAGGTATATAAACTGTGTCAACCCTACAGTTTTTAGTTGTGCTTCTGATTCCACCTGGAATGTCACCGGATTGCTGGAGAATTGCTAGCTGATACTTTTCCATTCCCCAACCCTAAGTAAGTGTTACCTTCTTGACTGTTAATTGTACTATATTGCTGTGTTCACCTTTTTAAGGAATAAATATATTTTATTATATCTAAGCCTCGTTCAGTTCAACCCAGATATTTGGTGTTTATTATATCTTGTCATAAGCTACCGTGACAAGCTCTATAATTAACTGGTGGCAGCGACGGGATTGAACTGAACCTATATTACAGTGTTCTGAGGGACTCTGTCATATAGTGGGAACTCGAGAGTAATTGCAAGTTCCTGGGACTAAAGATATTGAACACACAGTAGTGCAACAGTTAACACATGTTGTAACACCACCTCACTGCTGCGACCGTGAACCATGAGCGAGGCTGAAGGCTCATCCAATATGAAGACCCGAGCTCAGCTGAAGGACAAGTGCCGTGAATATGGACTGCCCTATGAGAACCAGGAGGTCGCAGACATGGTTGACGCAATCGGTGACTATGAAGCCCGGCTTGCAGAGCCTCAGGATACGGCTCAGCTTGCCCTTATACAGCCATCCGGAGATCAGGGAAGGAACCCAGTGTCGGGGCGGCGGAATCTCGGGGAGGGAACGAGTGCACCTCCCGGGAGCAGTGCAACAAGAGGGGTACTGGTAGCTGTGGCTACCAGTCCGTTCACCCCTGAAATGTTGGTGCTGATTACTATGTGGGGTGACAGAGGGACACCGGAGGAGCGGCTGCAGTTTATCACTATGCTAGTGAACAGACCCGCTTATTGCCACCCTGTCCAACCCAACACAGATGAACTCAAACTGGATCAGCACAGTCTCACCAAGTTCGTGGAAGGTACTGATCAGATAGACAGTTTTCTAAAGAACTTTGAGACACAGTGTCGGCGGTACAAAGTGCTTCCCCAGCATAGAGTTGCACGTTTGGACCCCTTACTGTCCGGCTTGGCTAAGCAGACGATGATGGCGCTTCCAGATGAGTATGCTGATGACTATGACCACCTGAAAGAACTGTTGTTGTTTCAGTACAGTTTTACCACTGAAGCCTACCGGGGTAAATTCTGGCAGGAAGAGAGGCAGCCCCAGGAGTCCTATGTCACCTTCATGACCCACATGGCTTTGTACGGGATACGCTGGGTGGAGGGCTATGAGGCATGGACTTACCAATGCCTGCTGGACCTCATCTTTCAGGAGCAGCTCATGCAGCATTGCCCGTCAGCGGTGAGGGCTTGGGTGTACGACAGAAGCCCAAGACATACCAGGAGGTGGTGAGGCTTGCAGACGACTATGTGGCCAGCCGAGCCCTGATGACCGCCAAAGCAGTAGCCAAGGCGGCGGTGGTGGGCACCTGCAAAAAAGTCTGCCAATACCTCCCAATGGACCCAGAGGCCGCCTGCGGGCAGCAGTCCACCGAAGGCGGGGGAGCTCCGGCACGAGCGCCGGTGCTACAACTGCAACCGCCCTTGTCACATCAGACCAGATTGCCCGGAACCCGTGCGTTCCGGCGGACCACATCAGGGGCAACGCACCAAAGCTGCGAAGCCGGTAGCCCGCGTGCGGGTGGCTTCCACCACAGACTCCGGAACGGTCATGGAACCAACTCCCAGTGAGACGTCCCATGCAACGCCTGTCCCGGTTTCATCGATGCCTACAGCCAGGAGCGGAGGACATCTCAGCGCAGACCTGCAGCAGACGGATGGCCGGAGCAGACATATCACCCTAGTCACAGTCGGTGACCGGCAAGCAGTCGGCTTGCTGGATTCAGGAGCTGCAGTGACCCTGGTCCGACCTGATATGGTCCGGCCAGAGGAATTACTCCCAGGCCCTGGGATACAGATCACTGTGGCTGACGGAGAGCCACGTTTCTTGCAAGTGGCCATGATCTTTTTGGATTGGAGGGAGGGCCAGGGTGTGCGGGAGGTGGGGTTTTTACCCGGTTTGGATGCCGATGTTCTTCTTGGCAATGACCTGGGACCGATTACCTGCACCTATGACCGAGTGCCCAAGCCCGCTGCAGTGGCGGTGGTTACCCGGAGCCAGACAGCGGCAATGGTGGTGGTGCCAGTCCCCCAGCCTTTGGGACCAACGTTAGCGGAGGGCGCAGAGGAGTCCAGGGAGGTAAGCCAGGATCAGTTGCAACCACAGACTGACTTACTGTTCCCCCTCACCCTTCCCCATTCTCAGGACAATGACATGACTGGAGGGTGGCCAGAATTAGGAGCCCAGTTTAGGGAGGCAGTGAAGACAGACCCTACCCTGTCCAGCGTGAGACTTTGGGCGTCCGAATCTCAGGCAGGGGAAGGCACTGAGCACTGCCTATGGTATAAGGGACTCCTGTATAGAGAAGAAGGAAACACAGGGATAGAGGAGGGATTGACCGGTAAGCGACAGCTAGTAGTGCCCCAGGGGTACTGACAGCAACTGTTACCGGTAGCTCACTCTATTCCGTTAGCGGGACATCAGGGGGTCAACAGAATGCGAGCCCGGTTATTACAGCGTTACTACTGGCCGGGGGCATCTCGAGATGTGGGCAATTTCTGCCGCTCTTGTGATGCCAGCCAGCGAGTGGGTAAGGCGGGCGACCGTGTGAAGGCACCCCTGAAACCCCTACCAATAATAAGGGAACCCTTCCAGAAAGTAGCGATGGATCTTGTAGGACCCCTTATGATTCCTAGCAGGTCAGGGAAGCGCTACATCCTCACGGTGGTGGATTTTGCCACCCGGTACCCTGAGGCGGTAGCGCTTGGCACCATAGATGCCAAGACAGTGGCAGCAGCTTTGCTGAACATTTTTTCTAGGGTAGGTTTCCCTAGTGAGATCCTAACCGATCAGGGGTCGCAGTTCATGAGTGAACTGTTACATTGTCTCTGGGATGCATGCGGTGTACAGCACCGGCACACTACCCCTTACCATCCCCAGACAAACTGATTATGTGAGAGGTTTAACGGGACCCTGAAGCAGATGCTTCTGACCTTTATGGAGGCGGAGGGGAAAGACTGGGAGATTCATTTACAGCACTTGCTGTTTGCCTACCGAGAGGTACCGCAGGAATCTACAGGCTTCTCCCCCTTCGAGCAACTATATGGCTGCAGGGTACGTGGACCTCTGGACCTATTCCGTGAGGGATGGGAAGGGGAGACTACTGCTACTGATGCTTCAGTGATCCAGTATGTAGTAGATCTCCGAGACCGGTTAGAGATGCTCATGGGGGTGGCCCAGGACCACCTCAGGGCTGCTCAGACCAAGCAGAAGCAATGGTATGAGCGGAATGCCCGTAGCAGAGAATTCATCCCAGGACAGCAGGTGCTTGTTCTCAAACCCACTCGGGAGAACAAGTTGATGGCTGCCTGGTCGGGACCGTACCCGGTTGTCCGAAAGCTGAAATGAGTACAACTACATTGTACAGGTAGAGCCTGAGAGGCATAAGACATATCACGTCAATATGCTGAAAGAGTACAGAGCACCGGTATGGGAGCAGTAATGGTCATTTGTAGCCCACTGCTGGAGGATCCGGCGAGCAATGCTCTGCCTGATCTCCTAGGGGAGGCTAGGCAGGGAAACACTGTGGAGCAGGTAGAGATAGGGGCACAGTTGAGTGCTAGGCAGCAGGTAGAAGCCAGGGACATGCTAGCTAGGTTTAGGGCCCTCTTCACTGACATGCCAGGGACCACACATCTCACAAAACACCCAGTTCACACAGGGGATCTGCAGCCTCTGCATAAGCACACTTATAGAGTGTCAGTAGAGGTCAAGACCAGTATGGAAAGGGAGATAGAGGAGATGCTGACCCTAGGGGTAATTACTCCGTCCCAGAGTCCTTGGGCAAGCCCGGTAGTTCTAGTCCCTAAGAAGGACAAGACTACCCGGTTTTGTGTGGACTACCGCTTGCTCAACACTGGGACGGTGTCAGATGCCTACCCCATGCCCCGCATGGATGAGTTACTGGATGAACTCGCGGGGCAAAGTATCTGACCACTATGGATTTGAGCAAAGGCTATTTGCAAATCCCACTGACCCTGGAGGCTAGGGAGAAGTCGGCATTCATCACTCCAAGTGGCCTCTATGAGTATTTGGTGATGCCATTTGGGATGAAGAATGCCCCAGCTACCTTCCAATGCTTGGTCAATAGGTTACTGGAAGGGATGCAGAGCTATGCCAGGGCTTACTTAGATGACATTGCTGTCTTTAGTAATTCCTGGGACACCCACTTAGGACATGTAGCTGCGGTGTGGATAGGATCAGGGAGGCTGGGCTTACCTTGAAACCCACTAAGTGTATGGTAGGGATGGCAGAGGTCCTGTACTTAGGGCACAGGGTGGGTGGAGGGCACCTCAAACCAGAGCCAGCCAAGGTAGAAGCCATAGTTCAGTGGCCTGTTCCAAAAACCAAGAAACAGATCATGGCATTTTGGGGCACCGCAGGGTACTATAGGAAGTTTGTCCCACAGTACAGCGCCGTGGCCAAACCCCTTACTGATTTGACTAAGAAGCAACTGCCTGTGCTTATCACCTGGACTCCTGCATGTGAAACTGCATTCCAGGCACTGACAACTGCGCTTGCTGGGGCCCCCATACTGGCTGCCCCGGACTATACCAAACATTTCCTCATACAGACTGATGCCTCGGACTATGGCATTGGGGCTGTGTTGAGCCAAGTGGGGGACGACGGTAGATAGCACCCTGTGGTGTACCGCAGCTGAAAACTACTCCCCAGAGAGGTGGCCTATGCCACCATTGAGAAAGAGTGCTTGGCCATTGTGTGGGCACTCAAAAAACTCCAGCCCTACGTGTATGGAAGGGCTTTCACGGTCCTCACAGACCACAACCCCCTGAGTTGGCTACAGAGGGCATCAGGGAAGAATGCCTAGTTGCTAAGGTGGAGCTTGGCCTTACAAGAATTCAAGTTTACTATTCAGCATAAAAAGGGTAGTGAAAACAGCAATGCTGATGGACTTTCACGTCAGGACTATCCCTCTGAGACTGAGTTCGTTAAGGTTGCCAGCAGTGCCCCACTCCCCGTTAGGGCCAGTGGGCCACAGGTCACCCATTAAGAATGGAGGTGTAGAGGGAGAGGGGGGTTGGCCCGGTATTAAAGGGGTTGCACCCCATATGGCCACCCCCAGACCTCACCAGGGAGGCAAGGGATTAACTGGACTGCGGTCCAGGAATATAGTTTACACCTTGTCATGTCATGAAAATGTATGTTCCCCATTTCTCATGTTTCATTATAATCCTGTATTTTAAAGATGTTTTAAAGTGCATTTCTGTATCTCCAGTTCTGGAGGTCGCAGAGAGTTGATATTTGGCCAATATGTGGAGACACTGTAGGCATTAAAAACTGGCAAATTGGGGGGGGCGTGTCCGGCACGCCAGAGAACATGGACGTGTGAGAGCTGAGCTCCACAGGCCCCAACATATAACCACACTCACAAATACCCTTCAATTCACCCCCCGACCCCCAAAAAAAACTACCTCCTACCAAATAAACACCCCGCGATGACTACCAAACATAGAGCGACGCCGGGCCAGGGCGCAATCAATTTCTTCCCGCAATCTCAGCGGAGCTCGGATCTCTCGCCGAGAAATCAAGATGGCGCCGGGCAAAGTACGAGGCCCTAAACAGCAGGCCGCGGCTAAGGAGCAGAGAGAGCCAGCGCAAACCCCGGAGTCTCTCCCCACGAGAGAATTCATGCGTGACCTGATGTCAGGCATGCTGGATGAGCTACATGTCTCTATTCAACGAGACCTGAAAGCAGCCGTCACGGAATTGAGGCTGGAGATAGCGGGCCTCACGGAGCGAACGACGGCGCTGGAAACGAAAATGGATGATTCCCTCCAAACACAAACGACCACAGATAATGAACTATACAGACTGGGCAGGGAGATCAACTTCTTAAAAGATAGCCTGGAAGATCAAGAAAACCGTGAGAGAAGGCAAAACCTGAGGATCCGCGGTATCCCTGAGACAATCATGCCAGATCAACTCCAGTCATACCTCCGTGGGCTCTTCACAACGCTATGTGCAGACCTGGACCCGAGGGACCTCGAGATGGACAGAGCCCATCGTGCCCTCGGGCCCAGATCAGATGACCCGCACAAATCCAGAGACACCATAGTCAGGCTGCATCATTATCTCACCAAAGAGAGGTTGATGTCAGCCTGCAGGAAGGAAAACCCCCTCATATACCACGACGACAACCTACAGATTTACAATGATCTAGCTAAACAAACCATCAATAAAAGAATGGAGCTTAAACCCCTGACCATCCTCCTCAGAGAAAACGAGATTAAGTATAAATGGGGGTTTCCATTTAAACTGATCGTCGTCAGGAATGGAAGGACCCACATTGTCAGACACCCCACGGAGATGTCAAGAATGGCAAAGGCAGTGGGACTATCCCCCCCTCCATCGTGGAGCGCTGACCCACAGGATAACCAAGACCAAGAGAACGAAGGTCCTGCAGTGAGAGCATCCGAGCGCCTGGCAGGCCGAAAAAACAGAAAATAAAGCCTTAAAAACAAACCTTTCTGCTTTCCCAGTTCGAGTACTGCACTGTCACGTTGCACCACATGAGGTCTCGGCAAGCTCCCTGCACAGAAGCCGGAACAACCCTGGAGCAGCACAACGAGGAACACACGGAACAAACCAGAAGAGGGCGCCATCCCTGCCTGGAATTGCGAGCCGAGGAGACCGGCTGTGGATCCAGCATGGCCAGCGCAGAATGCCGATCACGTGTCCAGGAGGAGCCAACCATGGGACCGGCACAAAGCTTACCATCAGAGTCGCAGTAAAGCGATCCTTTGGGTGGGGGGGGGGGTCTGGGCATCGTGGGTGGGGGAGGGAAAGGACTCATTTATGGAGAACAGACGGATGGAAACCCTCCATGGATTCCCTTGCCTGTGCCGCCTCCCCCCCCCCCCCTCATTAATCCCCGGGTTGCAACAGCCGGCGACCCAGCGTGCTCGGTCACTCATAAAGCTGGCATCCTGACCCACCTCAGGCACGAGATTGGGCCCCCCCTCCACCAACAGAAAACTGTAAGTACATTACTGCTATGAGTGGGGCCTCTAAGCATACGGGAATAAAACCTGTCTGCGCTGGCGACCTCTGAGCCCCCACAAATACACTCCAGACCAGACATGAGAACAGCAACAAAAAGTGACAAGTGCTTACCTTCATCCCTAAAAGGTTTAAAGTTTAAAGTTAGTAGGAGTTATTAGTAAAGCTGCCCCTACCCCATCCTAACCCTTTTGTTCCCTGCTCACACTCCCTCCACTCGCTCCCTAGCGTTTTCTCCTCCTCATCCCCACCCCTCTTTTTCCCCGCCCCTAGCTTCCCTAACCCCTCCCCGTCCCCCCCCTCTGCTCCCCTTCCCCCTTCCCCAGCCATCCCTTACTAGTCCAAAAGGGAACGCTTTTAAACTCAATAATCCTGGAGCCCACCGCCAACTAGGACGGCGCCAACCAGCAGACTGAGCACAGAATGGACCCAAAGAAGCTCTAACTAGATCCACTGGTCTCAGAGATATTCATAGTACCCTGCACAATGTTGGACCAATTTGCAATCACATACACACGTCGTGTACTATACATAAGGCAGCAGCTGCACCGATATAAATGTCCCCACTGGTAGTCTGCCATACAAACTGTGGATTCTTAAAATCCCCCTCCCCCTCCCCTCCCCCGCCATCCCCCCCCTCCCCCCTCTCCCTTCCTCCCCCCCCCCCTCCCCCCTCTCACTTCCTCCCCCCCCCTCCCCCCTCTCACTTCCACCCCCCCCCCCTCTCCCCTCCTCCCCCCCCTCCCCTCTCCACCCCCTCTCCCCTCCACCCCCCCTCCCCCCTATCCCCCCTCTCCCCTCCACCCCCCCCCTCCCCCCTCTCCCCTGCACCCCCCTCCCCCCCCCTCCCCCTTCCATCTGTCCCCCCATTCCCCCCTCTCCCCACTTTCCCCACTACCCCCGCCACCCCCACCATCCTCCCCAGGACCACCCTCCCCCTCTCCCCCCTCCCCCTCCCAAACTAGACACGAAATCCAGACGGCAATCCCCCCCCCGTAATTACGGGCACCCAGTGCCCCCCCTCCCCCCCCCCCTTCCAACCCCAACCCTCAAAGTGGGTTCAACCTAAATATTACAATCGGGGAATCATAAGGGACTCAGTACAAATCCACAGGTTTATCTCAAACGTGACCCAGAGCGCTCACACTAATGAGACACATGTAATGTCTAAATGCCTATCCGATAGGCCCCTGAATGCCCGCGCATGGATACCGCATGGCAACAAGTGATGTAAAATGTATTGTGACATGGTTTGAGCATGCTTAAGTATGGGCCAATGTGTGTTGGGCCCGAACTTGCCCAAAGGTAATCATTATGTGACAAGTCTGAGATTCCGTAAATATCTAAAAGGTACAAATCACCAACCCAAAGATACCACAACACTTAGTAATACACTACTTAACCACCACATTCAACTCAATAACACACCCAGTTATGTGTCAGGAACCAAGCCACAACCAACGCATAACTCAAACACACCTTGCTCTACACTCCGATTACCTCTAAGAAGTGCAAATTAGATATATGTTGACTAACATCACACCAAACACGGACTCTGACCCTCTTGACACATTCGGAGCATTCCCCAAAATGCCTACGCCACGGACGAGGCAAAGCCAGAAGAACTCTGTACTACAAAATGTAAAATTGAAACGTTGTTTCCCGTACCTATGTTAACTAATGTTATCAAAATATGTACCATGTCTTATCAGTATGCAAAAGATGCTATAACAGTACCATATAACTCACTGCTGCTCAACTACAGACCCTGATCTACATTTTTCTTTCTCCCCTCCTACCTGCTCCCCCCCCCCTCCTTCCTTCCCTACCCCCGCCCACCTCGCTCCTTACCTCCCTAACAACCACTCCCCTCCCATCCCCCTCTACCCCCTTCCCCCCCCTCCCAATACCAATCCCCCCCCTCCCTCTGTAGCCCCACCTCCATCCCTCCCCCCCTCCCCATACACCTACCTGTAACCAAAGGTCGAAGGGTCGAAGGGTCACACAAGCAACAGAGGGCCAGGACCTCACTGTTGCACCCCTGACCTCGGGCCCCGGACCCACCCCAGAACGGGTAAATCTACCCGAATGCCGGTCTCTCGGAGACAAGGCAAAACCACATTTAGACCTTTTCAAGGCCTACTCTCACTTCTCCTTCATCTGCTGACTCTGTCCCAGCAGATCTATCCCCCTCCCCTTTCCCCTTCCCCAGCCACCCCCTCGCCTGAGCAGCTCGACTATAAGCCCTCAAAGAATGTCATAGAAGCCATACCCCCTACTCTAAAAAACTGTACTCCCGTGCACATCACCTCGCCAAAAAATGGGAGCAGGGTCTCAGCTAGTGGGAAAGCTGAGACCTCAAGCCCACGCACTATAAATTTAAAACATTAAAATGGCAACGTCAGCCCCGATTAGAGTCAGATCTCTAAACGTAAAAGGACTGCAAAATCATAGAAAGCGACGATTGGCCCTCCAGGACATGAAAAAAATAGGGGGGGACATTATATTCCTACAGGAGACCCACTTCACATCTCAGGACCCCCCAAATTTATTCAAAAAAATGTTCCCAACAAGCTTTTTTGCTTCATTTAGCAGTAAGAAAAGGGGTGTAGCTATCCTGATCAGACAAGGCACCCCATTCAATCATATCAAAACAACAGCGGACCCAGAGGGTAGATTTCTAGTGGTATATGGCTCTTTAGCGGGTTCAACAATTGCCCTGATCAATGTATACGCCCCAAACGAAAACCAAATTGAATTCCTACAGACTGTTCTCGAGGGCGTCGACCCGGGATATCTATCCTCGATGATAGTGGGAGGAGACCTAAATATGGTGCTAAACCCCACCGAGGATAGATCAACCACGATGGGACCCCCCCGCACAACCCACTCCCAGATCAAGGGGAAAAGGTTTAGGGGAATTCTAAACGAATTTTCATTAGTGGACATATGGAGATCCCAGCATCAAGGCCAGAGAGACTATACTTTTTACTCAGCTCCTCACCAGACTTATTCTCGAATAGATTATTTCCTGACCACAAAAAACGTACTGGCGGCAACCACTGAATCAGACATTGGCTCTATCACCTGGTCGGATCACGCCCCAATCACCTTGACATTAACACTCCCCTTTGAAAAAACAACAAATTACTCTTGGAGACTTAACGATTCGCTATTAAATCACCCAGAGATAGAAAGGGAAATAAGAGCCTCACTTAAGGACTATTGCTTTTTCAACACAGGTACAGTTTCCTCTCCAGCAATCCTATGGGAAGCCCATAAGGCAAACATTAGAGGGAAAATCATCTCCATCGCCTCCCATAGGAAAAAAGCCCGCCTAATACAAATCAAGGAACTAACCGATAGCATTAAAACAATAGAACAAGCCCATAAGGCAGACCCTACAAAAAAACTATATAAACAATTGCTTGCAACTAGATCAAAACTTAGGCAGATTCAGCTGGAGGATGTGGAAAAGGCCCTTAAATGGACAAACCAACTGTACTACGACAAGGGGAACAAGGCTGACAGACTCTTAGCAAGTAAACTAAGAGGGGTGCAAAAGCGATCCCAAATAACAGCTATCAAAAGTAAATCTGGTGAGATACAATATAGTGAGAATAAAATTGCAGAGGAATTCACTAAATACTACACGGAGTTATATAACCTCAGATCCTAAAATGACCGCTCTACACCAATAACCATAGAAAATATAACACAATATCTGAATAAATGCCAACACCGCACCTTAACGGAGGAGGAAAACACAGTCCTCAATGCTGAGATTACAAAAGAGGAACTGGAAATGGCGGTCAAATCATTAAAGATCACCAAGTCTCCTGGCCCTGACGGTTTCACCAATGTTTACTATAAAAGATTCCTGCCCACACTATCCAAACATCTTCTAGCTACATTTAACCATTTCTTGGAAGGGAATCAGATTCCCGCATCAATGTCTCTAGCTAATCTGGCCATCATTCACAAGGACGGCAGAGACCCGATGCAGTGTGGAAGCTATCGTCCAATCTCCCTACTTAACAGTGATCTCAAACTATATAGTAAAATTCTGGCTAACAGATTAAATCCCATCTTACCGAGGCTCATAAATATAGATCAAGTCGGATTCGTAATGGGCAGACAAGCCTCAGATAATACTCGGAAGATAATCAACATAATTGAGCATGTCCACCTCTCGGGGACCAAAGCACTTTTATTAAGCCTAGACGCAGAGAAGGCGTTCGATAGGATAAACTGGCAATTCCTGGACCAAACTTTGCGTAAATTCGGCTTCAAAGACGCATACTTAGAGGGGGTCCGTAGATTATACCACAACCCATCAGCAACGGTAAAGCTACCTGGCGGCAATAACCAGAGGTTCGAGATTACAAATGGTACTCGACAGGGGTGCCCCTTATCTCCCTCCTCTTTGCGCTAACCATAGAACCGCTGGCATCAGCAATAAGACATAGAGACATCCAGGGAATAGAAATTGGACAAAGGCAGCACAAAATATCCCTATTTGCTGATGATGTCATACTAACCCTCTCCAAACCTCAAATCTCCCTACCCAACCTTCATAAAGAACTCCATGAATTTGGACAAATTTCAGGATATAAAATAAACCAAGACAAATCGGAGGCCCTGATTCTAAGCCGGCCAGAGCCAGAGGTGAAACTCCTCAAATTAAATTTTGACTATCGTTGGAGCTCCTCCTGTATCAAATACTTGGGAGTTAAGATATCGATGACTTACCAAACTCTATATCAACATAACTATCCGGCCCTGTTCAAAAAAATCAAACAAGATCTAGACAAATGGGGAGGATACCAAATATCATGGATCGGGAGGATGGTCTCGGTTAAAATGAACATACTCCCTAGATTGCTATATTACTTCCAGACACTCCCGGTCCCCATCCCTGGCTCAGAATTAAAGAATATTCAAAAATCAATTTTCCACTTTATTTGGCAAGGTAAAAAACCTAGAGTCGCCAAAACAGTTCTTCTGGCCCCAAGGGGGAGAGGAGGACTAAGAGTCCCAGATGTGTCAAGATACTACCTGGCCGCACAACTGCGACAGGCGGTGGTCTGGAACACTAACCCGAAACAATACTGTTGGCTAGGTATAGAAACACATTATGCCGGGACGCCCTCACTACCAGCTTGCCTTTGGTCCATGAGTAAGGAAGACATGCCAAGTAGCAAATTCCAATTAGGCCCAATGAGACACACCTGGGAAATTTGGACGAAATGCAGATATAAATTTAAGCTCATGTCACCTCACTCCCAACTTACACCAATTCACAAAAACCCAAAATTCCCACCTGGATGTGAGCCCAGACAATTTGACCAATTTGAAACCAAAAATATCAGAGCAATTGTCGACCTCCTGAGCTTTGGGCAGTTCCTGAGTTATCAAAATCTACGAACCAAATATGAACTAAGAGACCTAAACGTCTTCAAATACCTACAAATCCGGCACTTCACTCAAACATTATCCCCAACGTTGGAATTTCCCCCTCTCACTGGCTTTGAAAGGCTCTGCAGAGAGCCCGACCATCAGAAAGGTCTTATAACACAAATATGTGCAGAGCTTGAGAAAGCCTCAGAAGCTCCGACACACGACTATATGCTGCATTGGGCAGCAGAATTGGACATTGTTATAGACCGAGAGGATTGGGAAAGTATTTGGGAAACAGCCTCAGAAACTTCCATATGCACCACAATAAAAGAGAATATTTATAAAATCCTGTTTCGCTGGTATCTTACCCCAGCCAAAATTAGCCAAATCTACCCACTGGCCTCCGACCTATGCTGGAGAGGCTGCGGTCCACGGGGGGACATGGCCCACATCTGGTGGTCATGTCCAGAAATTCAAAAATACTGGGAAACTATACATAATCTTATAAAAGAGGTCACAGACCTCACAATCCCAATTGAACCGCTGACCTACCTATTGGCCAGGCCCCTAGAGACACTGGACCGACCAACAGGCAAATTAATCTCCCTTATTCTCACGGCGGCCAGATGTGCGGTGGCAGCCGCCTGGAAGAAGGTGTCTCCCCCCTCCAGACAGACGGTGATAAACAGAATCAATGAAGTAAAAGACATGGAGAGACTGTCTGCATTTGTAAAAAGGTCCACTACCGCCTTCAACAACACTTGGGATCCGTGGTACACACGTATGACCCAGACCAATAGAACTACTACATGAATATAGCCTTGGAGGTCCTAATAGGAGATGGCAATTGTTTGGGCGGATCAGGACGAGGGGGTGATACACCCCCCCCCCCCCTCCTCCCCCCTCTTTTCTCTCTCTTTCATCTTCTTTCTGTTTCAACTCCATGCTACCCCGATTGACCCCGGAGGAACAGGGGGACGTGGAGTCTCTTTCTTTCAAAATGTTAAAAACTGTATTAGGCCACATATGACCTGTTTTAACAAATTTGTTAACAATTACTATTGCCTAATAAAAAAAATTTGAGAGAAAAAAAAAAACTGGCAAATTGAGGGGGCGTGTCTATGACGTCATCCAGGACAGTCGGGTAAAAGCTGAGCTCCAGAGACCCTCCTGAATAACCGCAGATTTAAACCCTTTTACCCCGGGCAAAAACCCCGAAAAAAGCCCCTGACGACCCTCTAAAACCAGAGGGATGGCTAGTAAGGGGAAAAATCCCCCCACTCAGGGAGTGGGGAATTTCTTCTCTCCTGCAAAACAGCCTGCTGAGACTGGGAATAGAAGGCAAGATGGCCCCCAGGCTTCAGGCCCACGAGGCAAACAAGGCCTCTCAGACTCAGCGAGCCCTACCGAGACCCCCTCTTCCCCGGACGGGGGGATCACAAAGGCATACCTGGAGGAACTCCTTGCCAAGCTCCAACGGTCACTACAGGCCAATATAAAAGACGCAGTGGCGGAAATCAGGCAGGATATCCAGGGGCTGCAGGAACGCACTACCACACTGGAGACCAGGCTGGACGAGGCTTTACACCACCAGTCAGAGGCCGATGATGAGATCATACGCCTGGGCCAAGAAATAAATACACTAAGAGACGGATTGGAGGACCAGGAAAACAGGGATCGCCGCCAGAACCTGCGGATCCGCGGCATCCCTGAGGCAGTGCTACCCACACATCTGCGAGCATACCTGAAGGACTTCTTCCTCTCCATATGCCCAGACCTTGACTCCCGGGATTTGGAAATGGACAGGGCCCTAAATTCCCTCCAGGATGCGGGTCTAAGCTGTTCGCCCACTTCCACACACGGGGTATAGAGGCGATTGCCGACGTACTGAGCCTAGGGAAGCTCCTGAGCTACCAAGAACTGAGGAACAAATTTAAAATTACAGAATTGGACACCTTTAAATATCTACAAATTAGAAATTTTGTTAGAGCTACGTGCCCTCATCCAGAATACCCCGCTCTCACTACGTTTGAACATCTGTGTGAGGACCAGTCTTACCAGAAGGGACTTATCTCGGACATATACAATATCCTAATGCGCTCAACGTCCCCGACACAGCACGACTATATGCTGTGATGGTCAGCCGATCTAAACGTTAACATAGAAAGAGAGACATGGGAGGAAATCTGGCAGGCAGCCTCAGAAACTTCCCTTTGCACCACAATTAAGGAAAACATCTACAAAATTATGTTTGGCTGGTATCTTACCCCAGCACGATTAAACCAGATCTACCCTCTGGCATCAGACCAATGTTGGAGAGGCTGTGGTAATAGAGGGGACATGGCCCACATCTTTTGGACCTGTCCAGAAATTGTGAAATACTGGGCCAAGGTCCAAATTCTTATAAAAGAGGTCACCGACCTAGAACTTCCTATTGAACCACTGACCTTCCTGTTGGCTGCACCCATGCCGAATATAATTCGGCCCACCAGGAAATTAATATCCTTCATTCTCACTGCGGCGAGATGCTGTATTGCGGCCTCCTGGAGGAAAACGACTACGCCAGCGCTCAACACGATAAAGAAAAGGATTGGGGAAGTAATGACTATGGAAAGGCTCACAGCCAACATCAGACAAAAAACCCCGGCCTTTGAGGATATCTGGGAACCCTGGTTCCACTTTACCAGAGCGCCCTGACCAACCCAGGTGAGAGGGAGACCAACTCCCCCTCCATAAGAAAAAACTCACACGAATCTCACCAGAAACACCCTAACAGCCAAGTGGGACGACAATAACCCTCCCCTCCCCAACCCCCTCCCCCTCCCCTCCCTCACACCCCCTCATCTACCCCATCACCCTCCCTCTTACCTTCTCTCTATGAAGGCACCCCCTCTCTTTCCTGGACAACTTAGGTTGCATTTCTTTTCCCCCCCTTTAAAAAATATGTTTTGGAAAATATTAGGCTACGATATATGTCAGAAATGTTGTATTTTCTAAAAATGCCTAATAAAAACATTGAAAAAAAAAAAAACTTGCAAATTGAAACCCACTGAGCCCACCAGAATGGAACTTATTAATATGTGTAGATATTAAAGTGTATATATATGGTATTTTGGATCTGTTCTGAAAATGCAGACTCCATCTGCTATGCTAATAGGTCATGAAGGGCGCCGGATGATTGAGCATAAGCACTGTGATCAAAAGTTAACTGCCCTGATTGTTTACACTAAGTACTAATCAACAGACCAAGTACTAATCAACAGACTCTGCCACTCTAATTGTTACCTGAGGGTGGAGAATCATCAAACTGGAGTGGTTTGTAAGTGTTATGTCTACACCTACAAACAATGCAGATCCTACCAGATACTTAATTTGGTAGACTGGTCGTCGCCCCTGATTTAATTATGGGGCTACAGAAATAAGATCCTCAGAGTCCCAGAGTACACATGGGCTAACTAGCTGGGGGCATGGTTTAATCTGTGTCTCCACGTTAGGGATTGGATACAGATAATTGTTCACCAATAGTCTGTATTCAATGTTAGGAATAGGGTTACACAGGTATATAAACTGTGTCAACCCTACAGTTTTTAGTTGTGCTTCTGATTCCACCTGGAATATCACCGGATTGCTGGAGAATTGCTAGCTGATACTTCTCCATTCCCCAACCCTAAGTAAGTGTTACCTTCTTGCCTGTTAATTGTACTATATTGCTGTGTTCACCTTTTTAAGGAATAAATATATTTTATTATATCTAAGCCTCATTCAGTTCAACCCAGATATTTGGTGTTTATTATATCTTGTCATAAGCTACTGTAACAGTCAGTTATACAGTCCAGAGCTGACTGCAGTCCTAAAAATGTATTTTAACCTTTTTAAAATGTGCCCGTTGGAATAAGGACCTTCTAGCCTGTGTTTTAGGGGTTAATTGGATAAGTGCGCTTGTGGTTTGTGGTGGGCAGTGGAATTATAACATTGTATCACTGGCTCACCACAAGACAAGCGACGGAAAGCCGTAAGCACCGAGCCAAGTGGATAATTGACTTGCGGTTAGCTAAGTGGGATTGAAGTGTAACAATATAGGATGTGGTTAGTCAATTAAGGTCAATTGATGAAGTAAGTCTGCGGTTATCGATCTGGGTCGGGGATTTCTGCTTTTAGTTTCCGACCGCAGACCTCAGTCGAGGAAATGTTACAAGTACACCATATCAAAGCCCTCACCCAGTTAACTATATAACTTTAGTTGGAAAGTCAAAGTTGTCTAATTTTTCGTGTGCAAAATGTTAGAAGGGAATCATGTAGAATGATGTGATTTTATTATTTTAACGAGTAGAAATGCCTAAATGGACATAGCCCTGGTTATGGTACATTAAAGAATTATGTGAGCTGGGAGATTTACATGACATTCAAAGGGTCAGCGGATACATTAAAATTCACCCTGCTAGTTTATGGTCAGCCATTCCAGGGAGAGTCATACATAAAGGAATGTTCGGTTAGTCCAGTTAGTCCCCTGAGACACTAGAGGATACTGTATGTTATAGGGTCTGCCTTAAGACAGGGACTCCTTCACCATACTCAGAGAGAAAGAGGAAAGCTGCATGACAGTGCCTGACTGTCAGTACAGCGTGTAGCAGAGACTGTGGTATCATTCCGGTTGGGGATCCCTCCCCTGTGGAGTCAGCATGTGTATCCATTCCTGCAGAGAGCAGAGCAGTGCGGCGTGGGATCACTGTGCGGTGTTGCTGAGTTCCAAGGATTATCCTGATCAGGAGCAGTGATCAGGGAGGTAGTATAAAAGTGCACCACTGGGCCCCAACACAGGGAAGCGCTACCCCTCACACTCACATTCACCTTATTGTTGTGGACACTCAAGGGATAAAGCACATCATTATCAAAGGGACTGAGGGTGATGTGATGATGGACATGTGGGTGAGGGGATGGTATGCATTCAGGGTGATGCAATGTTATTCCTATAATGTATTGATGTTATGCAAAGAGAGTTTCATTGAAGTTATCGTTCATGCTCAGTAAATACTGTTTGTTCACATTGTGTGTATTTACTGTATGGTTGTTCTGGTGAGGGCCCACTCCCACCACGTTGGGATCCCTCATCAGTGGAGGCGCTGCACCGAGTGTAAGTATATACCCCAGGTTCCCCGTGGAGGAAGCTCAGCCCTCCTGGTTGCCAAACAGGTACAGCACCACACTGATGAGTAGTCAGATACACTTCAATCTCACTTAGGGTGGAGGAAAGAGGGCTACATAGAATGATGTGATTTTATTATTTGTAACAAGTATAAATGCCTAAATGGACATAGCCCTGGTTATGGTACATTAAAGAATTATGTGAGCTGGGAGATTTGCCGGACATTCAAAGGGTCAGCGGATACATTAAAATTCACCCTGCTAGTTTATGGTCAGCCATTCCAGGGGGAGTCATACATAAAGGAATGTCCGGGCTTCTAAGAGACCCTGGGGAGAGGCCGCCCGGATGTTTGCGAAAGTCCGGGGTTTCAAAGATTTTAACCCAGCCTGAGTGTGAGGTGCTGGTAATTTAATTAAAACCATTTGCCTAACAAATGGTGAGGTATCTCAAGGCAGGTAGACTTTCTGTCGCTGGAGCAAGGGGGTTTGATCAGGTATGCGAAGCGGGTCAAGTGAGAAATTAGCGCATGACCCTTAGCCTGCCGTGACACCCTTTGCCCGGTTACAGGAACTATTGGCAACCTTGCCATAGGGTAGAATTTGGCTCCCATGCCAAAGATTGGTTGCCCATTGCCCAGATAGGCTTGTGAGGGTATTATAAGCCAGTGCACGCTGTCGCTGCTTTATATCGGAAAGGATAGAGCGCAGTCCAAAATGGATATTTTCACCGCAACCAAGGACTTGTACCCCGCTCAGGATTTCATAAGAACTAAGGACTTGGAAACTAATTCTGCAAGGGAAAAACGAAATTATTTCATTTGACGGAGATACTGGGTCCGCAAGCTGGGCCCCTAGCCAAAATACTGTTTCGCGTCTCCCGCTTGTGTATCAACCCCTGGGAATTGATACCTGGGGACCTGATTTCGAGGACTTTCATTGTGGAAGTATTTGATTTTGTTTTGCCCCGTTCCCGTAAGTGATTATTTGCGATATTTTTATAATTCAAGCTGTTTGTGTTCTCTTGTAAATAATTCACAATTTTATTTAATTTCACGTTTTATTTAACAAAAGGATCCAGGTATTAATGTGTCAAAAAGCACTAGTCTCCCGTGACATGCTTATTTACTGGTGGCAGCAGTGGGATCTGATTGAATCTATGATATAGTATCTTACGGTGTACTATAGCATAGTGGGGAGGCTCTCAGTTAAGAGTTCCCAAAACCTGAGATAGCACACACACGAGTTACAGGAGAAGCGAATAACACGGTCCCTCTTTGTGCCCTCTCCTGTTGCCTGCGGGTGGATCATGGACCAGCGAGCGGGGAGATTCCATTCCTGGACTCGTGCCAGGCTCATTGCCCTGTGTGAGGAGTGTGGGTTACCGACGGCTGGTCGGGCAAAGACAGAGCTAGAAGAGGATGTGGACTAATACGAGACAAGCCTTGCTCTCCTTTCAAGCACGAACACTGCAGCCGCAGTGGAGTAACACCAGCACAGGGTGGGTGAATTAATGCCACCACTGGAGGAAGATGAATCAGATGAGGAATGAGGTGCTCACCAGGATGTTGGTGAAGGACTGGGTCTGGGGATTGCGGGAAACAATATTTTGCCTGTAGTTCCAATTGTTCCTGTACCTGCTTAGACCCCTAATTCTGGAATAGCCGTCCTTCTCGTCTCATGGGCGGCAAATACTACAGCTGATGAGCGGATTCGCATGCTGGCCATCCTCATGAGTCCTTTATGTAACGCGTACAGTAGCTCACCACAAATGAAGCGCGACCGCGGTGCTAAGGTAGGGAATTGGTTAACGCCGACCCACAGCCACACAGGTGCGCCTAGAATGTAGAGTAGTCATTCAAAGCAGGTCAGGGTTACGGATTGGAGAATAGTTAAAGTACTTGCCAGGTTCAGGAGCGGAGAGTTGGGGATCGTCGTAGTTCGTAGCTAGGTTCAGGATTGGAGAGTAGCGGATTGTCGGGGTACGTAGCCAGGTTCAGGATTGGAGAATGGAGAATGGTCGTACAAGCCGGATCAGGAGTGGAGAGAAGCAGAGTCCAAGGTACTAGCAGGGTTCAGGCAACAAGACGGGAATGGTCAATTTTTTGGGAAGTTCCCTCCTGGAAAGGGGACAAGGAAACTTAGCACCCAGGGAGAGTCCCTTCGTACTCACTGGGCTTGGTCGTTTCCCGGACAAAGTGGAGATTCGCGGATCAGATGCTTGGAAGATCCGCAATAGTAACATGACCCACCGGCTTGGCGCAACTGTCGTATAGGTAGCCGAGGGCGCTGGACTCCGAGTTGCATTGGCTCCGGAGCCTCCAGAGCGGGCAGCGGGGAGACGATGGGTCCCATGGTAGAAGAGAACCTGGGAAAAGGGGCACGACAGGTCAAAAATTGGGGGTGCTGGCGCTGAGCGTGGCGTACCTGAAGACGCTGATCCACACGAATGGTTTGGGAGATGAGTTCCTCCAGAAGTCCTGGCCTGGGTTGTGATGCGAGTTCATCCTTTACAGAATCTGATAAGCCTCGCCAGAAGGCGTTTCTCAGCTGCTATGGTCCTGAACTCCAATAGGGCCACGGATTGACGTCCCTGTGAAAGCTGGAGCAGGGTGTCAGAGGCAGTTTCTTGGCGTGCGGGGGTGTCGAAGACCTGTCGAAAGTCTCGTCTAAAGGCAGCATAATCTCGGGTGATCTCGGGATGCAGTTCCCAAATCGGGGAGGCCCATGCCAGTGCATTACCTGTGAGTAGGCAGTATACATAAGCCACCTTCTTACGACCAGTGGAATACTGCTGCAGAGCCTTCTCAAACTGGAACTCGCATTGGTTGAGGAAACCACGACAGGCGTGCGGGTCCCCTGCGTACGGTTTAGGGGCCGGAATCTTCGGACAAAACAGATACCGGTTCTGCCTGCGCCGATGGTGCCCCCACAGGTGGTGCCTGAAGAGAAAGGTCCTGTACCTGTTGACTGAGGAGAGCCATCTGGTCCGTTAAGGCCTGGATTTGTGGATACATGGCCGTCATCATCGAGGCCAGATCAGTCTGGTCTGCATCTTGTGGGCTCGACATAATGTTACGCCGGTGCTGCCCACAGACCAGACCCGTCCCTTATACTGAGGTGGGGACGTATATGTGCATGCACCCGCAGCACACGGAGCGTGTCCGGAGTGTGGTGTTCCAGGCGTTGCCAGGCAAGGTGGAAAAATCTGTAGCAATACTTGCCGGTTCCGGAGAAGAAGAGCCATAGTCGTTGCCGTTAGCCAAGATCAGGGAGTGGAGAGTTCCGGAAGGTCGTTGTCCAAGCAGAGGTCGAGGGGCGTAGGAAGCAGTGCGTTCAGTTGAGAGCCGGGGTTCAGAGCCAGAGAGTGCTGTCCGCCAAGTCGGGTCGTGACTCGAATGAACGAAGACAAGAGAGGAAGTACCAGAGTAGACATCCGCAAGTGGAGACTATGTCGAGCGATGTGGGAATGGCAGGACAGGCATAATATAGTGCGGTTGGCGAATGGAAAGAGGGCCTGGAGGAGTGCATGAAGCCATCCTGGATAGGCTACCTTGAGAGGAATGCAGGTGAGTAGCATTGAAGCATGATTGCAGCCTGTGCGGGAGCTGGGGTCATGGCTTCACTGCAGGAGCAGTGAATAAATTAACTCGATCCGGTGCGTGCTCAGTAACGAGAGGGAGCGCGCGCCCAAGAGTGACGGCAGCCGCCGGAGTCCCAGCCACCCGTGGAACAGCGGCCGCCCGTCGAGGACGAGGAGGGAGTCCCCCAACCATGGGGAACAGACGGGACCGGCGAGGGAGACGTCCCGCAGCAGTGGGAGCAATGCAAGGTGAGGGGAGGTCACGCTGCGACCGTCGTGACCCCCGAATCCTCACAGCACAGTCTCTGTTGAGTCAGCTGTATTGCTAAATTGTAAGGGTCCAGGAGGGCATGGGAATTAAGAAAGTTGATCATAGGGGAGGAATTGAAGATGTGGGTGAGAGTGGGGACTAAGACAGAGAAAAGGAGGCAGGAGCGGAAGAAGGAGGTTTGGGTAGAAGCAGAGAGGGGTAAGGGAGAGAAGGAATCTATTTGTGCATAGCATCCACCTTGCCTTAAAGATGCCAGCAAAGGCTTTAGGAGAAGTGAAGGAAGGATGGGAAGTGGGAG
Organism: Ascaphus truei; assembly: GCF_040206685.1. Taxonomy (NCBI): domain Eukaryota; kingdom Metazoa; phylum Chordata; class Amphibia; order Anura; family Ascaphidae; genus Ascaphus; species Ascaphus truei. Next base: position 805,150 of record NC_134485.1, on the reverse strand, counting down.
GAGAAGGTCGGAGGAGGGAGTCAAATCCCGTATAGAGAAAAGAGTGCATGAGTTGGATGAGTGTTGATGAGTAAGTAGAAGTAGTGTTATTTAGCCTTAGAGAGAGCAGAGTTAAAACAGGAATGGAGAAACTTGAAATGAAGAGTGTGAGATTTCCTCCATTCATTCAGAGGAGCTAGTCATGTATCAGGGAAGCGTATATGTTAATTTAGCCAAGGACATAGGTTAGAATGATGGGTGTGCCGGAGCAGAGAAGGGGAATATAGAGCAAGTGAGAGGGTAGGCATAGATAGCATTGTAATAGTTGACAAGACTGTTAGGTTCAGAGGAAGGAGAGAGAAGAGAGATTAGCATTCAGGGTACATGTCAGACCAGAGATATTAATGAAGCAAACGTTTCTAAAGTAGCGAGTAGAACAGGCAGGAGATGGTTAGGGGAATGAGTAGAGGTAAATGATAGGAGATGATGCTCAGAGAGTGGAAAGGGTGAGATAAAGAAATTGGAAAGTTACCAGGTTTTAGTAAATATCAGGTCTAAGAAGTGACCATCCCTGCGGGTGCTGGAATTGGTCCAGTGGTAGAGGCCAAAGGAAGAGGTTAAAGAGAGAAGGCAAGATGCCCAGGAGAATGAGGGGTCATCAAGATGACAGTTAAAATCTCCCAGTAAAGGGTCAGAAGAGTCGGAGGAGAGAAATAAGGAAAGCCGTGGGGGGAGAGGAGGAGACCTACCCCTCCACTCCGGCCATTGAGGCATGGAGTGTGAGAGAAAGAGACATCACGATAGGAGACAGCAGTCTCAACAGCCGAGTGATTTTGGGAGAGCCAAGTTTCTGTTAGAGCAAAGTGATAAAGTGAGTAAGAGCAGAAGAGGTCGTGTAGAACCAGAGCCTTGTAAGTCAGAGAGTGGACATTTCAGAGGGCGCATGAGAAGGAAATAGAGAAGGAGACAAGGAATGGGTGTTAAGTTAGATGGGTTAACACACTTTGTATGGATGGTGGTGGAAGATGTAGGGAGTTATGGTGGAGTGCTGGTGTGTATATGGCTAGGTCCAGGGTTAGGAGAGAAATCCCTACCAGCAAGAATAAGGTCCAGGGTAAGGAGATAAATCCCCAGCAGCAAGAATTAGGAGAAGATAGAGAGAACGGAGGTGAGAAGAGGATAAGATATCTCATAGCATGTGGAATACGGCTTCACCACAAAATAACATAGTGAGCAGATGAAAATAGTCTCTCCATAGCTCGAATTGCATGTTACTGGGTGGAGTAACTAAACAACATGAAATACCCCCATCCTGTGTGAGACTTGGACTCTGAAAGTAAGTTTGTTCATTCTGAAAGCTCTAAATATTCTCTTGTCATTACCTGAGCATATGAATAATTCACAAACTCTGTCATTATAATAATAATTTCCAGGTCTAACTTCAGCTCAGAGAACATACCGTCTATTACATTTATGGCATTAACCTTTAAGACTTTTAGATGAGGAGCTATTCTGTCTTGACCACGGACCAGTTCAGGGAGAAGTGAGGCATCGGGCCTCAGCAACCCCTAAATCTTGTTTAGTTCATCCTTAAACTAAAGGCAAGAAGCAGTTAAGAAAGTGCAACATTCATGTTATTATCAGGCTTTGATAGAATGGCAGCTTGGTCTTCTTGTCTTTTTTTAAAGTAGCTTCCAAAACAATCATTGAAATGTAACAAATGTAGCATGTGTTCCTTCAGTAAAGGCTATTTGTATAGTGGTTGAGGTGATCTTTCTATTTGTGATAAAGTGTTTTCTCTCTTAGGCTGGCGCCATGGCGCCTTCGCCTGCACGGAGGTGTGCGGAGGCTGGGAAGTGACCCGTGTGAAGTGGGTGCTTTCCCTGGCCATGGTGGATGGGCCGTGGGGGCGTTCCTAGGGGCGTCACAGAGCTGGTTCGCCCTCATTGGGTGAACTTCTCACGTGACTGGCCTGTCGCGACAAGAAATCAGATTCATCTGATTTCTTGCGCAACGCGTGCCCCTCCATCTTCCATGCGAATGGGTCCGCACGCCGCATGGACGCGATCACTGCCTTAAGGCAATGTGATCGCTCAGCGTCCGCACGCTCTGCGGCACCATGGCCCCAGCCTTACTGTCTTCTGTCTTACTCACCCGTGTCTTTCTCACCCGTGTCTTTCTCACCCATGTCTTTCTCACCCATGTCTTTCTCACCCGTGTCTTTCTCACCCGTGTCTTTCTCACCCATGTCTTTCTCACCCGTGTCTTTCTCACCTCTGTCTTTCTCACCCGTGTCTTACTCACTCCTTTCTTACTCACTCCTTTCTTACTCACTCCTTTCTTACTCACTCCTTTCTTACTCACTCCTTTCTTACTCACTCCTTTCTTACTCACTCCTGTCTTACTCACTGTGATGGTGATGGGGTAACCAGGCCATCAATAAAGGTATTATGCCCGGCTGGTTACCACTGAGCCATATTGGGTAGTTTAGAGTGTCAGCTCTTGAACACATTTATGGAACCTGCATTGTGTTGCAATAAAGAGTGTACGGTATGTGTGTTTTACCTTTCCAGGAGTGCTATCCAGGGGAGATTCTCAGACTGTGAGTTTCAAAGGGTGGAGGGGATTGCGGTAAACGTGTTGTCAGAATGTGTCTAGGTAGAAGGGGTCCAGTGTTGCTGGATACCCCGAAAATATATCCGGGAATCAGGTCAGATTCCTGGGGACATGTAGACAAATCGCTCCGGTCAAAATCCTCCCTGGTAGTCAGTTGCGTGACTCACCGCCAGGTTTCCCTGCTTCAGCACAGACCAGAAAGGTAAATGGGGGCATAGGGATGTGGGTATCTCAGGTACAGTCAGGGGTCCCTAGGTTAATGGGGGTCCCCCAGTATATGCCCCAATCACCAGTACCAGCGCGGCCATGATGTCATGCGCCTGGTTCGCCCTCATTGGCTGAACCGCCGCCATGACGCGGCCAATGCTGGGACGCCGCGCCAAAAGATAGAAATCTTGTACAGGGCGGTCCCGCATCGTGTCTTGTGCGCACACGCACACGCACACATGCACACGCACAGATACACAGATGCACACACGCACACGCATACGCACACGCACACGCACAGATACACAGACACACACACGGACACACGCACACGCACAGATACACAGACGCACACGCACAGATACACAGACGCACACACGCACAAGCACAGACGCACAGACGCACACACGCACACGCACAGATACACAGACGCACACACGCACACGCACACGCACAGATACACAGACACACACGGACACACGCACACGCACAGATACACAGACACACACACGGACACACGCACACGCACAGATACACAGACGCACACACGCACACACGCACACACGCACACGCACACGCACAGATACACAGACGCACACACGCACACGCACAGATACACAGACACACACACGCACACACGCACATGCACAGATACACACACGCACACGCACAGATACACAGACGCGCACACACGCACAGATACACAGACACACACACGCACACACGCACACGCACAGATACACAGACACACGCACACACGCACACGCACAGATACACAGACGCACACACGCACACACGCACACACGCACACGCACAGATACACAGACGCACACGCACACACGCACACGCACACGCACACGCACACGCACACACGCACACGCACAGATACACAGACGCACACACGCACACACGCACAGATACACAGACGCACAGACGCACACACGCACACACGCACACGCACAGATACACAGACGCACAGACGCACACACGCACATGCACAGATACACAGACGCACAGACGCACACACGCACACGCACAGATACACAGACGCACACGCACAGATACACAGACGCACACACGCACACACGCACAGATACACAGACGCACACACGCACACGCACAGACGCACTGACGCACACACGCACAGATACACAGACGCACACGCACAGATACACAGACGCACAGACGCACACACGCACACACGCACACACGCACACACGCACACACGCACTCTCCTCTGTCTCTCCTCTGTCTCTCCTCTGACACTCCCCTCTCTCCTCTGTCTCTCCTCTGTCTCTCCTCTCTCTCTCCTCTATCCTCTATCCCCTCTCATCTCTCTCTCTCATCTCTCTCATCTCTCTCATCTCTCTCATCTCTCTCATCTCTCTCATCTCTCTCATCTCTCTCTCTCCTCTCTCCTCTCTCCTCTCTCCTCTCTCCTCTCTCCCCTCCCCTCTCCTCTCTCCTCTCTCCCCTCTCCCCCCTCCCCTCTCCTCTTTACTCTCCTCTCTCCTCTCTCCTCTCTCCCCTCTCCCATCTCCCCTCTCCCCTCTCCTCTTTACTCTCCTCTCTCCCCTCTCCCGTCTCCCCTCTCCTCTTTACTCTCCTCTCTCCTCTCCCCTCTCCCCTCTCCCCTCTCCTCTTTACTCCCTCTCTCCTCTCTCCTCTCTTCTCTCTCCCCTCTCCTCTCCCCTCTCCTCTCCTCTCTAATCTCCTCTCTCCTCTCTCCCCTCTCCTCTCTCCTCTCTCCTCTCTCCCCTCTCTCTTTACTCTTTACTCTCCTCTCTCCTCTCCCCTCTCCCCTCTTCCCTCTCCGCTCTCCTCTTTACTCCCTCTCTCCTCTCTCCTCTCTCCTCTCTCCTCGCACCTCGCTCCTCCCTCCCCTCTCCCCTCTCCCATCTCCCCTCTCCTCCCTCCCCTATCCTCTCTCTTGTTTGGGAACAGGAGCAGTATTTGGACTGATTGATAAGTAAACATCACATCCGAGAATCAGGGATTATTTCCAACTCAAAGTCCTGATGGGATCTGACTTCATGTTGTAACTCTACTCTCTCTCCCCTCCCGCCTCCCTACTCTCTCCTCTCTCTCCCCTCCCCCCTCCCCCCTCTCTCTCCTCTCTCTCCTTCCTCCCCCCTCTCTCCTCTCTCTCCTCCCTCCCCCCTCTCTCTCCTCTCTCTCCTCTCTCCTCTCTCTCCTCTCTCTCTCTCCCCTCTTCCCTCTCTCCTCTCTCTCCTCTCTCTCCTCTCTCTCCTCCCTCTCCTCTCTCTCCTCTCTCTCCTGCCTCCCCCTCTCTCTCCTCTCTCTCCTCTCTCTCCTCTCTCTCCTCTCTCTCTCCCCTCTCCCCTCCCCCCTCGCTCTCCTCTCTCTCCCTTCTCTCCTCCCTCCCCCCTCTTTCTCCTCTCTCTCCTCTTTCTCTCCCCTCCCAACTCTCTCTATTCTCTACTCACTCCCCTCTCCCCTCTCTCCTCCCTCCCCTCTACTCTCTCTCTCTCCTCAAAGTCCTGATGGGATCCGACTTCATGTTGTAACTCAATCCTCTCTCCCCTCTCTCCTCTCTCTCTCTCCCCTCTTCCCTCTCTCCTCTCTCCTCCCTCTCCTCTCTCTCCTCTCTCTCCTCCCTCCCCCTCTCTCTCCTCTCTCCTGCCTCCCCCCTCTCTCTCCTCTCTCTCCTCTCTCTCCTCTCTCTCCTCTCTCTCCTCTCTCTCCTCTCTCTCCTCTCTCTCCTCTTTCTCTCTCCCTCTCCCCCCTCGCTCTCCTCTCTCTCCCTTCTCTCCTCCCTCCCCCCTCTTTCTCCTCTCTCTCCTCTTTCTCTCCCCTCCCAACTCTCTCTATTCTCTACTCACTCCCCTCTCCCCTCTCTCCTCCCTCCCCTCTACTCTCTCTCCCTCCTCAAAGTCCTGATGGGATCTGACTTCATGTTGTAACTCAATCCTCTCTCCCCTCTCTCTCCACTCTCTCCTCCCTCCACCTCTCTCTCCTCTCTCCCCTCTCTCTACACTCTCTCCTCCCTCCACCTCTCTCTCCTTTCTCCCCTCTCTCTCCCCTCTCTCTCCACTCTCTCCTCCCTCCACCTCTCTCTCCTCTCTCCCCTCTCTCTCCCCTCTCTCTCCACTCTCTCCTTCCTCCACCTCTCTCTCCTCTCTCCCCTCTCTCTCCCCTCTCCCCTCTCTCTCCACTCTCTCCTCCCTCCACCTCTCTCTCCTCTCTCCCCTCTCTCTCCCCTCTCTCTCCACTCACTTCTCCCTCCACCTCTCTCTCCTCTCTCCCCTCTCTCTCCCCTCTCCCCTCTCTCTCCCCTCTCTCCTTCCTCCTCTCTCCCCTAACCACTCTCCACTCTCCCCTCTCTCCTTCCTCCTCTCTCCCCTAACCACTCTCCACTCTCCACTCTCCCCTCTCCCCTCTCTCCTTCCTCCTCTCTCCCCTAACCACTCTCCACTCTCCCCTCTCCCCTTTCTCCTTCCTCCTCTCTCCCCTAACCACTCTCCCCTCTCTCTTTCCTCCTCTCTCCCCTAACCCCTCTCCCCTCTCTCCTTCCTCCTCTCTCCACTCTCCCCTAACCCCTCTCCCCTCTCTCCTTCCTCCTCTCTCCACTCTCCCCTAACCCCTCTCCACTCTCCCCTAACCCCTCTCCACTCTCCCCTAACCCCTCTCCACTCTCCCCTAACCCCTCTCCCCTAACCCCTCTCCCCTAACCCCTCTCCCCTAACCCCTCTCCACCCTCCACTCTCCACTCTCCACTCTCCACACTCTCCACTCTCCACTCTCCCCACTCCACTCTCCCCACTCTCCCCACTCTCCCCACTATCCACTCTCTCCACTCTCTCCACTCTCCACTCTCCCCACTCTCCACTCTCCTCTCTCCCCTCTCCCCTCTCCTCTCTCCTCTCTCCTCTCTCCTCTCTCCTCCCTCCTCTCTCCTCTCTCTCTCCTCAAAGTCCTGATGGGATCTGACTTCATGTTGTAACTCAATCCTCTCTCCCCTCTCTCTCCACTCTCTCCTCCCTCCCCCTCCTCTCTCTCCTCTCTCTCTCCCTCCCCTCTCTCCTCCCTCCCCTCTCTCTACTCTCTCCCTTCTCCCTTCTCCCCTCTCTCCTCTCTCCCCTCTCCCCTCTCCTCCCTCCTCTCTCTCTCCTCAAAGTCCTGATGGGATCTGACTTCATGTTGTAACTCTCTCTGGATCCTCTTAACTGGGGTCCATGTGAGGAATATGTAATCCTCAGGTCCCAGTACACACTTGTGAGTGAGACATTTCTTCCCTAGGAGGAAAGTGTGAATCCCATTTGTGCAGCAATGAGAGGGGGAAGAATAAAGTAACATTACTGCACTTTAATTATTTATTCACTAGAATTATTCGGGCAATTCTGGTGTTTAACCCTCACACATATAGTGCTGCTACATTGTAACCCTTAGGCTCTGCATACAGTACGTGCACTGCAGCTCACACATATAGTGCTGTTACATTGTAACCCTTAGGCTCTGCATACAGTACGTGCACTGCAGCTCACACATATAGTGCTGTTACATTGTAACCCTTAGGCTCTGCATACAGTACGTGCACTGCAGCTCACACATATAGTGCTGTTACATTGTAACCCTTAGGCTCTGCATACAGTACGTGCACTGCAGCTCACACATATAGTGCTGCTACATTGTTACCCTTAGGCTCTGTATACAGTACGTGCACTGCAGCTCACACATATAGTGCTGCTACATTGTTACCCTTAGGCTCTGTATACAGTACGCGCACTGCAGCTCACACATATAGTGCTGCTACATTGTAACCCTTAGGCTCTGCATACAGTGCGTGTCCTGCAGCTCACACATATAGTGCTGTTACATTGTTACCCTTAGGCTCTGCATACAGTGCGTGTCCTGCAGCTCACACATATAGTGCTGTTACATTGTAACGCTTAGGCTCTGCATACAGTACGCGCACTGCAGCTCACACATATAGTGCTGTTACATTGTAACCCTTAGGCTCTGCATACAGTACGCGCACTGCAGCTCACACATATAGTGCTGTTACATTGTAACCCTTAGGCTCTGCATACAGTACGTGCACTGCAGCTCACACATATAGTACTGTTACATTGTAACCCTCACACATATAGTGCTGTTACATTGTAAACCTTAGGCTCTGCATACAGTACGCGCCCTGCAGCTCACACATATAGTGCTGTTACATTGTAACCCTTAGGCTCTGCATACAGTACGTGCACTGCAGCTCACACATATAGTGCTGCTACATTGTAACACTTAGGCTCTGCATACAGTACGTGCACTGCAGCTCACACATATAGTGCTGTTACATTGTAACCCTTAGGCTCTGCATACAGTACGTGCACTGCAGCTCACACATATAGTGCTGTTACATTGTAACCCTTAGGCTCTGCATACAGTACGTGCACTGCAGCTCACACATATAGTGCTGTTACATTGTAACCCTTAGGCTCTGCATACAGTACGTGCACTGCAGCTCACACATATAGTGCTGTTACATTGTAACCCTTAGGCTCTGCATACAGTACGTACACTGCAGCTCACACATATAGTGCTGTTACATTGTAACCCTTAGGCTCTGCATACAGTACGTGCACTGCAGCTCACACATATAGTGCTGCTACATTGTTACCCTTAGGCTCTGTATACAGTACGTGCACTGCAGCTCACACATATAGTGCTGCTACATTGTTACCCTTAGGCTCTGTATACAGTACGCGCACTGCAGCTCACACATATAGTGCTGCTACATTGTAACCCTTAGGCTCTGCATACAGTGCGTGTCCTGCAGCTCACACATATAGTGCTGTTACATTGTTACCCTTAGGCTCTGCATACAGTGCATGTCCTGCAGCTCACACATATAGTGCTGTTACATTGTAACGCTTAGGCTCTGCATACAGTACGCGCACTGCAGCTCACACATATAGTGCTGTTACATTGTAACCCTTAGGCTCTGCATACAGTACGTGCACTGCAGCTCACACATATAGTGCTGTTACATTGTAACCCTTAGGCTCTGCATACAGTACGTGCACTGCAGCTCACACATATAGTACTGTTACATTGTAACCCTCACACATATAGTGCTGTTACATTGTAACCCTTAGGCTCTGCATACAGTACGCGCCCTGCAGCTCACACATATAGTGCTGTTACATTGTAACCCTAAGGCTCTGCATACAGTACGTGCACTGCAGCTCACACATATAGTGCTGCTACATTGTAACACTTAGGCTCTGCATACAGTACGTGCACTGCAGCTCACACATATAGTGCTGCTACATTGTTACCCTTAGGCTCTGTATACAGTACGTGCACTGCAGCTCACACATATAGTGCTGCTACATTGTTACCCTTAGGCTCTGTATACAGTACGCGCACTGCAGCTCACACATATAGTGCTGTTACATTGTAACCCTTAGGCTCTGCATACAGTACGTGCACTGCAGCTCACACATATAGTGCTGTTACATTGTTACACTTAGGCTCTGCATACAGTGCGTGTCCTGCAGCTCACACATATAGTGCTGTTACATTGTAACGCTTAGGCTCTGCATACAGTATGCGCACTGCAGCTCACACATATAGTGCTGTTACATTGTAACCCTTAGGCTCTGCATACAGTACGCGCACTGCAGCTCACACATATAGTGCTGTTACATTGTAACCCTTAGGCTCTGCATACAGTGCGTGTCCTGCAGCTCACACATATAGTGCTGCTACATTGTAACCCTTAGGCGCTGCATACAGTACGTGCACTGCAGCTCACACATATAGTGCTGCTACATTGTAACCCTTAGGCTCTGTATACTGTACGCGCACTGCAGCTCACACATATAGTGCTGCTACATTGTAACCCTTAGGCTCTGCATACAGTGCGTGTCCTGCAGCTCACACATATAGTGCTGTTACATTGTTACCCTTAGGCTCTGCATACAGTGCGTGTCCTGCAGCTCACACATATAGTGCTGTTACATTGTAACGCTTAGGCTCTGCATACAGTACGCGCACTGCAGCTCACACATATAGTGCTGTTACATTGTAACCCTTAGGCTCTGCATACAGTACGTGCACTGCAGCTCACACATATAGTGCTGTTACATTGTAACCCTTAGGCTCTGCATACAGTACGCGCACTGCAGCTCACACATATAGTGCTGTTACATTGTAACCCTTAGGCTCTGCATACAGTGCGTGTCCTGCAGCTCACACATATAGTGCTGCTACATTGTAACCCTTAGGCTCTGCATACAGTACGTGCACTGCAGCTCACACATATAGTGCTGCTACATTGTAACCCTTAGGCTCTGCATACAGTGCGTGTCCTGCAGCTCACACATATAGTGCTGTTACATTGTTACCCTTAGGCTCTGCATACAGTGCGTGTCCTGCAGCTCACACATATAGTGCTGTTACATTGTAACGCTTAGGCTCTGCATACAGTACGCGCACTGCAGCTCACACATATAGTGCTGTTACATTGTAACCCTTAGGCTCTGCATACAGTACGTGCACTGCAGCTCACACATATAGTGCTGTTACATTGTAACCCTTAGGCTCTGCATACAGTACGTGCACTGCAGCTCACACATATAGTGCTGCTACATTGTTACCCTTAGGCTCTGTATACAGTACGTGCACTGCAGCTCACACATATAGTGCTGCTACATTGTTACCCTTAGGCTCTGTATACAGTACGCGCACTGCAGCTCACACATATAGTGCTGCTACATTGTAACCCTTAGGCTCTGCATACAGTGCGTGTCCTGCAGCTCACACATATAGTGCTGTTACATTGTTACCCTTAGGCTCTGCATACAGTGCGTGTCCTGCAGCTCACACATATAGTGCTGTTACATTGTAACCCTTAGGCTCTGCATACAGTACGCGCACTGCAGCTCACACATATAGTGCTGTTACATTGTAACCCTTAGGCTCTGCATACAGTACGTGCACTGCAGCTCACACATATAGTGCTGCTACATTGTAACCCTTAGGCTCTGCATACAGTGCGTGTCCTGCAGCTCACACATATAGTGCTGTTACATTGTTACCCTTAGGCTCTGCATACAGTGCGTGTCCTGCAGCTCACACATATAGTGCTGTTACATTGTAACGCTTAGGCTCTGCATACAGTACGCGCACTGCAGCTCACACATATAGTGCTGTTACATTGTAACCCTTAGGCTCTGCATACAGTACGTGCACTGCAGCTCACACATATAGTGCTGTTACATTGTAACCCTTAGGCTTTGCATACAGTACGCGCACTGCAGCTCACACATAGTGCTGTTACATTGTAACCCTTAGGCCCTGCATACAGTACGTGCACTGCAGCTCACACATATAGTGCTGTTACATTGTAACCCTTAGGCTCTGCATACAGTACATGCACTGCAGCTCACACATATAGTGCTGTTACATTGTAACCCTTAGGCTCTGCATACAGTGCGTGTCCTGCAGCTCACACATATAGTGCTGTTACATTGTAACCCTTAGGCTTTGCATACAGTACGCGCACTGCAGCTCACACATAGTGCTGTTACATTGTAACCCTTAGGCTCTGCATACAGTACGTGCACTGCAGCTCACACATATAGTGCTGTTACATTGTAACTCTTAGGCTCTGCATACAGTACATGCACTGCAGCTCACACATATAGTGCTGTTACATTGTAACCCTTAGGCTCTGCATACAGTGCGTGTCCTGCAGCTCACACATATAGTGCTGTTACATTGTAACCCTTAGGCTCTGCATACAGTGCGTGTCCTGCAGCTCACACATATAGTGCTGCTACATTGTAACCCTTAGGCTCTGCATACAGTACGTGCACTGCAGCTCACACATATAGTGCTGCTACATTGTTACCCTTAGGCTCTGTATACAGTACGTGCACTGCAGCTCACACATATAGTGCTGCTACATTGTTACCCTTAGTCTCTGTATACAGTACGCGCACTGCAGCTCACACATATAGTGCTGCTACATTGTAACCCTTAGGCTCTGCATACAGTACGTGCACTGCAGCTCACACATATAGTGCTGCTACATTGTTACCCTTAGGCTCTGTATACAGTACGTGCACTGCAGCTCACACATATAGTGCTGCTACATTGTAACCCTTAGGCTCTGCATACAGTACATGCACTGCAGCTCACACATATAGTGCTGTTACATTGTAACCCTTAGGCTCTGCATACAGTGCGTGTCCTGCAGCTCACACATATAGTGCTGTTACATTGTTACCCTTAGGCTCTGCATACAGTGCGTGTCCTGCAGCTCACACATATAGTGCTGTTACATTGTAACCCTTAGGCTCTGCATACAGTACGCGCACTGCAGCTCACACATATAGTGCTGTTACATTGTAACCCTTAGGCTCTGCATACAGTACGTGCACTGCAGCTCACACATATAGTGCTGTTACATTGTAACCCTTAGGCTCTGCATACAGTACGTGCACTGCAGCTCACACATATAGTGCTGTTACATTGTAACCCTTAGGCTCTGCATACAGTACGCGCACTGCAGCTCACACGTATAGTGCTGCTACATTGTAACCCTTAGGCTCTGCATACAGTACGTGCACTGCAGCTCACAAGTATAGTGCTGCTACATTGTAACCCTCAGGCTCTGCATACAGTATGCGCACTGCAGCTCACACATATAGTGCTGTTACATTTTAACCCTTAGGCTCTGCATACAGTATGCGCACTGCAGCTCACACATATAGTGCTGTTACATTGTAACCCTTAGGCTCTGCATACAGTACGTGTCCTGCAGCTCACACACATAGTGCTGTTACATTGTAACACTTAGGCTCTGCATACAGTACGTGCACTGCAGCTCACACATATAGTGCTGTTACATTGTAACCCTTAGGCTCTGCATACAGTATGCGCACTGCAGCTCACACATATAGTGCTGTTACATTGTAACCCTTAGGCTCTGCATACAGTACGCGCACTGCAGCTCACACATATAGTGCTGTTACATTGTAACCCTTAGGCTCTGCATACAGTAGCGCACTGCAGCTCACACATATAGTGCTGCTACATTGTAACCCTTAGGCTCTGCATACAGTGCGTGTCCTGCAGCTCACACATATAGTGCTGCTACATTGTAACCCTTAGGCTCTGCATACAGTACGCGCACTGCAGCTCACACATATAGTGCTGTTACATTGTAACTCTTAGGCTCTGCATACAGAACGCGCACTGCAGCTCACTCATATAGTGCTGCTACATTGTTACCCTTAGGCTCTGTATACAGTACGTGCACTGCAGCTTACACATATAGTGCTGTTACATTGTAACGCTTAGGCTCTGCATACAGTACGTGCACTGCAGCTCACACATATAGTGCTGTTACATTGTAACCCTTAGGCTCTGCATACAGTACGTGCACTGCAGCTCACACATATAGTGCTGTTACATTGTAACCCTTAGGCTCTGCATACAGTACGCGCACTGCAGCTCACACGTATAGTGCTGCTACATTGTAACCCTTAGGCTCTGCATACAGTACGTGCACTGCAGCTCACACGTATAGTGCTGCTACATTGTAACCCTCAGGCTCTGCATACAGTATGCGCACTGCAGCTCACACATATAGTGCTGTTACATTTTAACCCTTAGGCTCTGCATACAGTATGCGCACTGCAGCTCACACATATAGTGCTGTTACATTGTAACCCTTAGGCTCTGCATACAGTACGTGTCCTGCAGCTCACACACATAGTGCTGTTACATTGTAACCCTTAGGCTCTGCATACAGTACGTGCACTGCAGCTCACACATATAGTGCTGCTACATTGTTACCCTTAGGCTCTGTATACAGTACGTGCACTGCAGCTCACACATATAGTGCTGCTACATTGTTACCCTTAGGCTCTGTATACAGTACGCGCACTGCAGCTCACACATATAGTGCTGCTACATTGTAACCCTTAGGCTCTGCATACAGTACGTGCACTGCAGCTCACACATATAGTGCTGCTACATTGTTACCCTTAGGCTCTGTATACAGTACGTGCACTGCAGCTCACACATATAGTGCTGCTACATTGTAACCCTTAGGCTCTGCATACAGTACATGCACTGCAGCTCACACATATAGTGCTGTTACATTGTAACCCTTAGGCTCTGCATACAGTGCGTGTCCTGCAGCTCACACATATAGTGCTGTTACATTGTTACCCTTAGGCTCTGCATACAGTGCGTGTCCTGCAGCTCACACATATAGTGCTGTTACATTGTAACCCTTAGGCTCTGGATACAGTACGCGCACTGCAGCTCACACATATAGTGCTGTTACATTGTAACCCTTAGGCTCTGCATACAGTACGTGCACTGCAGCTCACACATATAGTGCTGTTACATTGTAACCCTTAGGCTCTGCATACAGTACGTGCACTGCAGCTCACACATATAGTGCTGTTACATTGTAACCCTTAGGCTCTGCATACAGTACGCGCACTGCAGCTCACACGTATAGTGCTGCTACATTGTAACCCTTAGGCTCTGCATACAGTACGTGCACTGCAGCTCACAAGTATAGTGCTGCTACATTGTAACCCTCAGGCTCTGCATACAGTATGCGCACTGCAGCTCACACATATAGTGCTGTTACATTTTAACCCTTAGGCTCTGCATACAGTATGCGCACTGCAGCTCACACATATAGTGCTGTTACATTGTAACCCTTAGGCTCTGCATACAGTACGTGTCCTGCAGCTCACACACATAGTGCTGTTACATTGTAACCCTTAGGCTCTGCATACAGTACGTGCACTGCAGCTCACACATATAGTGCTGTTACATTGTAACCCTTAGGCTCTGCATACAGTATGCGCACTGCAGCTCACACATATAGTGCTGTTACATTGTAACCCTTAGGCTCTGCATACAGTACGCGCACTGCAGCTCACACATATAGTGCTGTTACATTGTAACCCTTAGGCTCTGCATACAGTAGCGCACTGCAGCTCACACATATAGTGCTGCTACATTGTAACCCTTAGGCTCTGCATACAGTGCGTGTCCTGCAGCTCACACATATAGTGCTGCTACATTGTAACCCTTAGGCTCTGCATACAGTACGCGCACTGCAGCTCACACATATAGTGCTGTTACATTGTAACTCTTAGGCTCTGCATACAGTACGCGCACTGCAGCTCACTCATATAGTGCTGCTACATTGTTACCCTTAGGCTCTGTATACAGTACGTGCACTGCAGCTTACACATATAGTGCTGTTACATTGTAACGCTTAGGCTCTGCATACAGTACGTGCACTGCAGCTCACACATATAGTGCTGTTACATTGTAACCCTTAGGCTCTGCATACAGTACGTGCACTGCAGCTCACACATATAGTGCTGTTACATTGTAACCCTTAGGCTCTGCATACAGTACGCGCACTGCAGCTCACACGTATAGTGCTGCTACATTGTAACCCTTAGGCTCTGCATACAGTACGTGCACTGCAGCTCACACGTATAGTGCTGCTACATTGTAACCCTCAGGCTCTGCATACAGTATGCGCACTGCAGCTCACACATATAGTGCTGTTACATTTTAACCCTTAGGCTCTGCATACAGTATGCGCACTGCAGCTCACACATATAGTGCTGTTACATTGTAACCCTTAGGCTCTGCATACAGTACGTGTCCTGCAGCTCACACACATAGTGCTGTTACATTGTAACCCTTAGGCTCTGTATACAGTACGTGCACTGCAGCTCACACATATAGTGCTGCTACATTGTTACCCTTAGGCTCTGTATACAGTACGTGCACTGCAGCTCACACATATAGTGCTGCTACATTGGTACCCTTAGGCTCTGTATACAGTACGCGCACTGCAGCTCACACATATAGTGCTGCTACATTGTAACCCTTAGGCTCTGCATACAGTGCGTGTCCTGCAGCTCACACATATAGTGCTGCTACATTGTTACCCTTAGGCTCTGCATACAGTGCGTGTCCTGCAGCTCACACATATAGTGCTGTTACATTGTAACGCTTAGGCTCTGCATACAGTACGCGCACTGCAGCTCACACATATAGTGCTGTTACATTGTAACCCTTAGGCTCTGCATACAGTACGTGCACTGCAGCTCACACATATAGTGCTGTTACATTGTAACCCTTAGGCTCTGCATACAGTACATGCACTGCAGCTCACACATATAGTGCTGTTACATTGTAACCCTTAGGCTCTGCATACAGTGTGTGTCCTGCAGCTCACACATATAGTGCTGTTACATTGTAACCCTTAGGCTCTGCATACAGTGCGTGTCCTGCAGCTCACACATATAGTGCTGCTACATTGTAACCCTTAGGCTCTGCATACAGTACGTGCACTGCAGCTCACACATATAGTGCTGTTACATTGTAACTCTTAGGCTCTGCATACAGTACGCGCACTGCAGCTCACACATATAGTGCTGCTACATTGTTACAATTAGGCTCTGTATACAGTACGTGCACTGCAGCTTACACATATAGTGCTGTTACATTGTAACGCTTAGGCTCTGCATACAGTACGTGCACTGCAGCTCACACATATAGTGCTGTTACATTGTAACCCTTAGGCTCTGCATACAGTACGTGCACTGCAGCTCACACATATAGTGCTGTTACATTGTAACCCTTAGGCTCTGCATACAGTACGCGCACTGCAGCTCACACGTATAGTGCTGCTACATTGTAACCCTTAGGCTCTGCATACAGTACGTGCACTGCAGCTCACACGTATAGTGCTGCTACATTGTAACCCTCAGGCTCTGCATACAGTATGCGCACTGCAGCTCACACATATAGTGCTGTTACATTTTAACCCTTAGGCTCTGCATACAGTATGCGCACTGCAGCTCACACATATAGTGCTGTTACATTGTAACCCTTAGGCTCTGCATACAGTACGTGTCCTGCAGCTCACACACATAGTGCTGTTACATTGTAACCCTTAGGCTCTGCATACAGTACGTGCACTGCAGATCACACATATAGTGCTGTTACATTGTAACCCTTAGGCTCTGCATACAGTATGCGCACTGCAGCTCACACATATAGTGCTGTTACATTGTAACCCTTAGGCTCTGCATACAGTACGTGCACTGCAGCTCACACATATAGTGCTGTTACATTGTAACCCTTAGGCTCTGCATACAGTACGTGCACTGCAGCTCACACATATAGTGCTGTTACATTGTAACCCTTAGGCTCTGCATACAGTACGCGCACTGCAGCTCACACGTATAGTGCTGTTACATTGTAACCCTTAGGCTCTGCATACAGTACATGCACTGCAGCTCACACATATAGTGCTGTTACATTGTAACCCTTAGGCTCTGCATACAGTGCGTGTCCTGCAGCTCACACATATAGTGCTGTTACATTGTAACCCTTAGGCTCTGCATACAGTGCGTGTCCTGCAGCTCACACATATAGTGCTGCTACATTGTAACCCTTAGGCTCTGCATACAGTACGTGCACTGCAGCTCACACATATAGTGCTGTTACATTGTAACTCTTAGGCTCTGCATACAGTACGCGCACTGCAGCTCACACATATAGTGCTGCTACATTGTTACAATTAGGCTCTGTATACAGTACGTGCACTGCAGCTTACACATATAGTGCTGTTACATTGTAACGCTTAGGCTCTGCATACAGTACGTGCACTGCAGCTCACACATATAGTGCTGTTACATTGTAACCCTTAGGCTCTGCATACAGTACGTGCACTGCAGCTCACACATATAGTGCTGTTACATTGTAACCCTTAGGCTCTGCATACAGTACGCGCACTGCAGCTCACACGTATAGTGCTGCTACATTGTAACCCTTAGGCTCTGCATACAGTACGTGCACTGCAGCTCACACGTATAGTGCTGCTACATTGTAACCCTCAGGCTCTGCATACAGTATGCGCACTGCAGCTCACACATATAGTGCTGTTACATTTTAACCCTTAGGCTCTGCATACAGTATGCGCACTGCAGCTCACACATATAGTGCTGTTACATTGTAACCCTTAGGCTCTGCATACAGTACGTGTCCTGCAGCTCACACACATAGTGCTGTTACATTGTAACCCTTAGGCTCTGCATACAGTACGTGCACTGCAGATCACACATATAGTGCTGTTACATTGTAACCCTTAGGCTCTGCATACAGTATGCGCACTGCAGCTCACACATATAGTGCTGTTACATTGTAACCCTTAGGCTCTGCATACAGTACGCGCACTGCAGCTCACACATATAGTGCTGTTACATTGTAACCCTTAGGCTCTGCATACAGTAGCGCACTGCAGCTCACACATATAGTGCTGCTACATTGTAACCCTTAGGCTCTGCATACAGTGCGTGTCCTGCAGCTCACACATATAGTGCTGCTACATTGTAACCCTTAGGCTCTGCATACAGTACGCGCACTGCAGCTCACACATATAGTGCTGTTACATTGTAACTCT
Source organism: Ascaphus truei (assembly GCF_040206685.1). Taxonomy (NCBI): domain Eukaryota; kingdom Metazoa; phylum Chordata; class Amphibia; order Anura; family Ascaphidae; genus Ascaphus; species Ascaphus truei. Next base: position 786,861 of record NC_134485.1, on the reverse strand, counting down.
TAGGCTCTGCATACAGTGCGTGTCCTGCAGCTCACACATATAGTGCTGTTACATTGTAACCCTTAGGCTCTGCATACAGTGCGTGTCCTGCAGCTCACACATATAGTGCTGCTACATTGTAACCCTTAGGCTCTGCATACAGTACGTGCACTGCAGCTCACACATATAGTGCTGCTACATTGTTACCCTTAGGCTCTGTATACAGTACGTGCACTGCAGCTCACACATATAGTGCTGCTACATTGTTACCCTTAGGCTCTGTATACAGTACGCGCACTGCAGCTCACACATATAGTGCTGCTACATTGTAACCCTTAGGCTCTGCATACAGTACGTGCACTGCAGCTCACACATATAGTGCTGCTACATTGTTACCCTTAGGCTCTGTATACAGTACGTGCACTGCAGCTCACACATATAGTGCTGCTACATTGTAACCCTTAGGCTCTGCATACAGTACATGCACTGCAGCTCACACATATAGTGCTGTTACATTGTAACCCTTAGGCTCTGCATACAGTGCGTGTCCTGCAGCTCACACATATAGTGCTGTTACATTGTTACCCTTAGGCTCTGCATACAGTGCGTGTCCTGCAGCTCACACATATAGTGCTGTTACATTGTAACCCTTAGGCTCTGCATACAGTACGCGCACTGCAGCTCACACATATAGTGCTGTTACATTGTAACCCTTAGGCTCTGCATACAGTACGTGCACTGCAGCTCACACATATAGTGCTGTTACATTGTAACCCTTAGGCTCTGCATACAGTACGTGCACTGCAGCTCACACATATAGTGCTGTTACATTGTAACCCTTAGGCTCTGCATACAGTACGCGCACTGCAGCTCACACGTATAGTGCTGCTACATTGTAACCCTTAGGCTCTGCATACAGTACGTGCACTGCAGCTCACAAGTATAGTGCTGCTACATTGTAACCCTCAGGCTCTGCATACAGTATGCGCACTGCAGCTCACACATATAGTGCTGTTACATTTTAACCCTTAGGCTCTGCATACAGTATGCGCACTGCAGCTCACACATATAGTGCTGTTACATTGTAACCCTTAGGCTCTGCATACAGTACGTGTCCTGCAGCTCACACACATAGTGCTGTTACATTGTAACACTTAGGCTCTGCATACAGTACGTGCACTGCAGCTCACACATATAGTGCTGTTACATTGTAACCCTTAGGCTCTGCATACAGTATGCGCACTGCAGCTCACACATATAGTGCTGTTACATTGTAACCCTTAGGCTCTGCATACAGTACGCGCACTGCAGCTCACACATATAGTGCTGTTACATTGTAACCCTTAGGCTCTGCATACAGTAGCGCACTGCAGCTCACACATATAGTGCTGCTACATTGTAACCCTTAGGCTCTGCATACAGTGCGTGTCCTGCAGCTCACACATATAGTGCTGCTACATTGTAACCCTTAGGCTCTGCATACAGTACGCGCACTGCAGCTCACACATATAGTGCTGTTACATTGTAACTCTTAGGCTCTGCATACAGAACGCGCACTGCAGCTCACTCATATAGTGCTGCTACATTGTTACCCTTAGGCTCTGTATACAGTACGTGCACTGCAGCTTACACATATAGTGCTGTTACATTGTAACGCTTAGGCTCTGCATACAGTACGTGCACTGCAGCTCACACATATAGTGCTGTTACATTGTAACCCTTAGGCTCTGCATACAGTACGTGCACTGCAGCTCACACATATAGTGCTGTTACATTGTAACCCTTAGGCTCTGCATACAGTACGCGCACTGCAGCTCACACGTATAGTGCTGCTACATTGTAACCCTTAGGCTCTGCATACAGTACGTGCACTGCAGCTCACACGTATAGTGCTGCTACATTGTAACCCTCAGGCTCTGCATACAGTATGCGCACTGCAGCTCACACATATAGTGCTGTTACATTTTAACCCTTAGGCTCTGCATACAGTATGCGCACTGCAGCTCACACATATAGTGCTGTTACATTGTAACCCTTAGGCTCTGCATACAGTACGTGTCCTGCAGCTCACACACATAGTGCTGTTACATTGTAACCCTTAGGCTCTGCATACAGTACGTGCACTGCAGCTCACACATATAGTGCTGCTACATTGTTACCCTTAGGCTCTGTATACAGTACGTGCACTGCAGCTCACACATATAGTGCTGCTACATTGTTACCCTTAGGCTCTGTATACAGTACGCGCACTGCAGCTCACACATATAGTGCTGCTACATTGTAACCCTTAGGCTCTGCATACAGTACGTGCACTGCAGCTCACACATATAGTGCTGCTACATTGTTACCCTTAGGCTCTGTATACAGTACGTGCACTGCAGCTCACACATATAGTGCTGCTACATTGTAACCCTTAGGCTCTGCATACAGTACATGCACTGCAGCTCACACATATAGTGCTGTTACATTGTAACCCTTAGGCTCTGCATACAGTGCGTGTCCTGCAGCTCACACATATAGTGCTGTTACATTGTTACCCTTAGGCTCTGCATACAGTGCGTGTCCTGCAGCTCACACATATAGTGCTGTTACATTGTAACCCTTAGGCTCTGCATACAGTACGCGCACTGCAGCTCACACATATAGTGCTGTTACATTGTAACCCTTAGGCTCTGCATACAGTACGTGCACTGCAGCTCACACATATAGTGCTGTTACATTGTAACCCTTAGGCTCTGCATACAGTACGTGCACTGCAGCTCACACATATAGTGCTGTTACATTGTAACCCTTAGGCTCTGCATACAGTACGCGCACTGCAGCTCACACGTATAGTGCTGCTACATTGTAACCCTTAGTCTCTGCATACAGTACGTGCACTGCAGCTCACAAGTATAGTGCTGCTACATTGTAACCCTCAGGCTCTGCATACAGTATGCGCACTGCAGCTCACACATATAGTGCTGTTACATTTTAACCCTTAGGCTCTGCATACAGTATGCGCACTGCAGCTCACACATATAGTGCTGTTACATTGTAACCCTTAGGCTCTGCATACAGTACGTGTCCTGCAGCTCACACACATAGTGCTGTTACATTGTAACCCTTAGGCTCTGCATACAGTACGTGCACTGCAGCTCACACATATAGTGCTGTTACATTGTAACCCTTAGGCTCTGCATACAGTATGCGCACTGCAGCTCACACATATAGTGCTGTTACATTGTAACCCTTAGGCTCTGCATACAGTACGCGCACTGCAGCTCACACATATAGTGCTGTTACATTGTAACCCTTAGGCTCTGCATACAGTAGCGCACTGCAGCTCACACATATAGTGCTGCTACATTGTAACCCTTAGGCTCTGCATACAGTGCGTGTCCTGCAGCTCACACATATAGTGCTGCTACATTGTAACCCTTAGGCTCTGCATACAGTACGCGCACTGCAGCTCACACATATAGTGCTGTTACATTGTAACTCTTAGGCTCTGCATACAGTACGCGCACTGCAGCTCACTCATATAGTGCTGCTACATTGTTACCCTTAGGCTCTGTATACAGTACGTGCACTGCAGCTTACACATATAGTGCTGTTACATTGTAACGCTTAGGCTCTGCATACAGTACGTGCACTGCAGCTCACACATATAGTGCTGTTACATTGTAACTCTTAGGCTCTGCATACAGTATGCGCACTGCAGCTCACACATATAGTGCTGTTACATTGTAACCCTTAGGCTCTGCATACAGTGCGTGTCCTGCAGCTCACACATATAGTGCTGTTACATTGTAACCCTTAGGCTCTGCATACAGTACGTGCACTGCAGCTCACACATATAGTGCTGTTACATTGTAACCCTTAGGCTCTGCATACAGTACGCGCACTGCAGCTCACACGTATAGTGCTGCTACATTGTAACCCTTAGGCTCTGCATACAGTACGTGCACTGCAGCTCACACGTATAGTGCTGCTACATTGTAACCCTCAGGCTCTGCATACAGTATGCGCACTGCAGCTCACACATATAGTGCTGTTACATTTTAACCCTTAGGCTCTGCATACAGTATGCGCACTGCAGCTCACACATATAGTGCTGTTACATTGTAACCCTTAGGCTCTGCATACAGTACGTGTCCTGCAGCTCACACACATAGTGCTGTTACATTGTAACCCTTAGGCTCTGCATACAGTACGTGCACTGCAGCTCACACATATAGTGCTGTTACATTGTAACCCTTAGGCTCTGCATACAGTATGCGCACTGCAGCTCACACATATAGTGCTGTTACATTGTAACCCTTAGGCTCTGCATACAGTACGCGCACTGCAGCTCACACATATAGTGCTGTTACACTGTAACCCTTAGGCTCTGCATACAGTAGCGCACTGCAGCTCACACATATAGTGCTGCTACATTGTAACCCTTAGGCTCTGCATACAGTGCGTGTCCTGCAGCTCACACATATAGTGCTGCTACATTGTAACCCTTAGGCTCTGCATACAGTACGCGCACTGCAGCTCACACATATAGTGCTGTTACATTGTAACTCTTAGGCTCTGCATACAGTACGCGCACTGCAGCTCACACATATAGTGCTGCTACATTGTTACCCTTAGGCTCTGTATACAGTACGTGCACTGCAGCTCACACATATAGTGCTGCTACATTGTTACCCTTAGGCTCTGTATACAGTACGCGCACTGCAGCTCACACATATAGTGCTGCTACATTGTAACCCTTAGGCTCTGCATACAGTGCGTGTCCTGCAGCTCACACATATAGTGCTGCTACATTGTTACCCTTAGGCTCTGCATACAGTGCGTGTCCTGCAGCTCACACATATAGTGCTGTTACATTGTAACGCTTAGGCTCTGCATACAGTACGCGCACTGCAGCTCACACATATAGTGCTGTTACATTGTAACCCTTAGGCTCTGCATACAGTACGTGCACTGCAGCTCACACATATAGTGCTGTTACATTGTAACCCTTAGGCTCTGCATACAGTACATGCACTGCAGCTCACACATATAGTGCTGTTACATTGTAACCCTTAGGCTCTGCATACAGTGCGTGTCCTGCAGCTCACACATATAGTGCTGTTACATTGTAACCCTTAGGCTCTGCATACAGTGCGTGTCCTGCAGCTCACACATATAGTGCTGCTACATTGTAACCCTTAGGCTCTGCATACAGTACGTGCACTGCAGCTCACACATATAGTGCTGTTACATTGTAACTCTTAGGCTCTGCATACAGTACGCGCACTGCAGCTCACACATATAGTGCTGCTACATTGTTACAATTAGGCTCTGTATACAGTACGTGCACTGCAGCTTACACATATAGTGCTGTTACATTGTAACGCTTAGGCTCTGCATACAGTACGTGCACTGCAGCTCACACATATAGTGCTGTTACATTGTAACCCTTAGGCTCTGCATACAGTACGTGCACTGCAGCTCACACATATAGTGCTGTTACATTGTAACCCTTAGGCTCTGCATACAGTACGCGCACTGCAGCTCACACGTATAGTGCTGCTACATTGTAACCCTTAGGCTCTGCATACAGTACGTGCACTGCAGCTCACACGTATAGTGCTGCTACATTGTAACCCTCAGGCTCTGCATACAGTATGCGCACTGCAGCTCACACATATAGTGCTGTTACATTTTAACCCTTAGGCTCTGCATACAGTATGCGCACTGCAGCTCACACATATAGTGCTGTTACATTGTAACCCTTAGGCTCTGCATACAGTACGTGTCCTGCAGCTCACACACATAGTGCTGTTACATTGTAACCCTTAGGCTCTGCATACAGTACGTGCACTGCAGCTCACACATATAGTGCTGTTACATTGTAACCCTTAGGCTCTGCATACAGTATGCGCACTGCAGCTCACACATATAGTGCTGTTACATTGTAACCCTTAGGCTCTGCATACAGTACGCGCACTGCAGCTCACACATATAGTGCTGTTACATTGTAACCCTTAGGCTCTGCATACAGTAGCGCACTGCAGCTCACACATATAGTGCTGCTACATTGTAACCCTTAGGCTCTGCATACAGTGCGTGTCCTGCAGCTCACACATATAGTGCTGCTACATTGTAACCCTTAGGCTCTGCATACAGTACGCGCACTGCAGCTCACACATATAGTGCTGTTACATTGTAACTCTTAGGCTCTGCATACAGTACGCGCACTGCAGCTCACACATATAGTGCTGCTACATTGTTACCCTTAGGCTCTGTATACAGTACGTGCACTGCAGCTCACACATATAGTGCTGCTACATTGTTACCCTTAGGCTCTGAATACAGTACGCGCACTGCAGCTCACACATATAGTGCTGCTACATTGTAACCCTTAGGCTCTGCATACAGTGCGTGTCCTGCAGCTCACACATATAGTGCTGTTACATTGTTACCCTTAGGCTCTGCATACAGTGCGTGTCCTGCAGCTCACACATATAGTGCTGTTACATTGTAACGCTTAAGCTCTGCATACAGTACGCGCACTGCAGCTCACACATATAGTGCTGTTACATTGTAACCCTTAGGCTCTGCATACAGTACATGCACTGCAGCTCACACATATAGTGCTGTTACATTGTAACCCTTAGGCTCTGCATACAGTGCGTGTCCTGCAGCTCACACATATAGTGCTGTTACATTGTAACCCTTAGGCTCTGCATACAGTGCGTGTCCTGCAGCTCACACATATAGTGCTGCTACATTGTAACCCTTAGGCTCTGCATACAGTACGTGCACTGCAGCTCACACATATAGTGCTGCTACATTGTTACCCTTAGGCTCTGTATACAGTACGTGCACTGCAGCTCACACATATAGTGCTGCTACATTGTTACCCTTAGGCTCTGTATACAGTACGCGCACTGCAGCTCACACATATAGTGCTGCTACATTGTAACCCTTAGGCTCTGCATACAGTACGTGCACTGCAGCTCACACATATAGTGCTGTTACATTGTTACCCTTAGGCTCTGCATACAGTGCGTGTCCTGCAGCTCACACATATAGTGCTGTTACATTGTAACCCTTAGGCTCTGCATACAGTACGTGCACTGCAGCTCACACATATAGTGCTGTTACATTGTAACCCTTAGGCTCTGCATACAGTATGCGCACTGCAGCTCACACATATAGTGCTGTTACATTGTAACCCTTAGGCTCTGCATACAGTACGTGCACTGCAGCTCACACATATAGTGCTGTTACATTGTAACCCTTAGGCTCTGCATACAGTACGTGCACTGCAGCTCACACATATAGTGCTGCTACATTGTTACCCTTAGGCTCTGTATACAGTACGTGCACTGCAGCTCACACATATAGTGCTGCTACATTGTAACCCTTAGGCTCTGCATACAGTGCGTGTCCTGCAGCTCACACATATAGTGCTGTTACATTGTTACCCTTAGGCTCTGCATACAGTGCGTGTCCTGCAGCTCACACATATAGTGCTGTTACATTGTAACCCTTAGGCTCTGCATACAGTACGTGCACTGCAGCTCACACATATAGTGCTGTTACATTGTAACTCTTAGGCTCTGCATACAGTACGCGCACTGCAGCTCACTCATATAGTGCTGCTACATTGTTACCCTTAGGCTCTGTATACAGTACGTGCACTGCAGCTTACACATATAGTGCTGTTACATTGTAACGCTTAGGCTCTGCATACAGTACGTGCACTGCAGCTCACACATATAGTGCTGTTACATTGTAACTCTTAGGCTCTGCATACAGTATGCGCACTGCAGCTCACACATATAGTACTGTTACATTGTAACCCTTAGGCTCTGCATACAGTGCGTGTCCTGCAGCTCACACATATAGTGCTGTTACATTGTAACCCTTAGGCTCTGCATACAGTACGTGCACTGCAGCTCACACATATAGTGCTGTTACATTGTAACCCTTAGGCTCTGCATACATTACGCGCACTGCAGCTCACACGTATAGTGCTGCTACATTGTAACCCTTAGGCTCTGCATACAGTACGTGCACTGCAGCTCACACGTATAGTGCTGCTACATTGTAACCCTCAGGCTCTGCATACAGTATGCGCACTGCAGCTCACACATATAGTGCTGTTACATTTTAACCCTTAGGCTCTGCATACAGTATGCGCACTGCAGCTCACACATATAGTGCTGTTACATTGTAACCCTTAGGCTCTGCATACAGTACGTGTCCTGCAGCTCACACACATAGTGCTGTTACATTGTAACCCTTAGGCTCTGCATACAGTACGTGCACTGCAGCTCACACATATAGTGCTGTTACATTGTAACCCTTAGGCTCTGCATACAGTATGCGCACTGCAGCTCACACATATAGTGCTGTTACATTGTAACCCTTAGGCTCTGCATACAGTACGCGCACTGCAGCTCACACATATAGTGCTGTTACACTGTAACCCTTAGGCTCTGCATACAGTAGCGCACTGCAGCTCACACATATAGTGCTGCTACATTGTAACCCTTAGGCTCTGCATACAGTGCGTGTCCTGCAGCTCACACATATAGTGCTGCTACATTGTAACCCTTAGGCTCTGCATACAGTACGCGCACTGCAGCTCACACATATAGTGCTGTTACATTGTAACTCTTAGGCTCTGCATACAGTACGCGCACTGCAGCTCACACATATAGTGCTGCTACATTGTTACCCTTAGGCTCTGTATACAGTACGTGCACTGCAGCTCACACATATAGTGCTGCTACATTGTTACCCTTAGGCTCTGTATACAGTACGCGCACTGCAGCTCACACATATAGTGCTGCTACATTGTAACCCTTAGGCTCTGCATACAGTGCGTGTCCTGCAGCTCACACATATAGTGCTGCTACATTGTTACCCTTAGGCTCTGCATACAGTGCGTGTCCTGCAGCTCACACATATAGTGCTGTTACATTGTAACGCTTAGGCTCTGCATACAGTACGCGCACTGCAGCTCACACATATAGTGCTGTTACATTGTAACCCTTAGGCTCTGCATACAGTACGTGCACTGCAGCTCACACATATAGTGCTGTTACATTGTAACCCTTAGGCTCTGCATACAGTACATGCACTGCAGCTCACACATATAGTGCTGTTACATTGTAACCCTTAGGCTCTGCATACAGTGCGTGTCCTGCAGCTCACACATATAGTGCTGTTACATTGTAACCCTTAGGCTCTGCATACAGTGCGTGTCCTGCAGCTCACACATATAGTGCTGCTACATTGTAACCCTTAGGCTCTGCATACAGTACGTGCACTGCAGCTCACACATATAGTGCTGTTACATTGTAACTCTTAGGCTCTGCATACAGTACGCGCACTGCAGCTCACACATATAGTGCTGCTACATTGTTACAATTAGGCTCTGTATACAGTACGTGCACTGCAGCTTACACATATAGTGCTGTTACATTGTAACGCTTAGGCTCTGCATACAGTACGTGCACTGCAGCTCACACATATAGTGCTGTTACATTGTAACCCTTAGGCTCTGCATACAGTACGTGCACTGCAGCTCACACATATAGTGCTGTTACATTGTAACCCTTAGGCTCTGCATACAGTACGCGCACTGCAGCTCACACGTATAGTGCTGCTACATTGTAACCCTTAGGCTCTGCATACAGTACGTGCACTGCAGCTCACACGTATAGTGCTGCTACATTGTAACCCTCAGGCTCTGCATACAGTATGCGCACTGCAGCTCACACATATAGTGCTGTTACATTTTAACCCTTAGGCTCTGCATACAGTATGCGCACTGCAGCTCACACATATAGTGCTGTTACATTGTAACCCTTAGGCTCTGCATACAGTACGTGTCCTGCAGCTCACACACATAGTGCTGTTACATTGTAACCCTTAGGCTCTGCATACAGTACGTGCACTGCAGCTCACACATATAGTGCTGTTACATTGTAACCCTTAGGCTCTGCATACAGTATGCGCACTGCAGCTCACACATATAGTGCTGTTACATTGTAACCCTTAGGCTCTGCATACAGTACGCGCACTGCAGCTCACACATATAGTGCTGTTACATTGTAACCCTTAGGCTCTGCATACAGTAGCGCACTGCAGCTCACACATATAGTGCTGCTACATTGTAACCCTTAGGCTCTGCATACAGTGCGTGTCCTGCAGCTCACACATATAGTGCTGCTACATTGTAACCCTTAGGCTCTGCATACAGTACGCGCACTGCAGCTCACACATATAGTGCTGTTACATTGTAACTCTTAGGCTCTGCATACAGTACGCGCACTGCAGCTCACACATATAGTGCTGCTACATTGTTACCCTTAGGCTCTGTATACAGTACGTGCACTGCAGCTCACACATATAGTGCTGCTACATTGTTACCCTTAGGCTCTGAATACAGTACGCGCACTGCAGCTCACACATATAGTGCTGCTACATTGTAACCCTTAGGCTCTGCATACAGTGCGTGTCCTGCAGCTCACACATATAGTGCTGTTACATTGTTACCCTTAGGCTCTGCATACAGTGCGTGTCCTGCAGCTCACACATATAGTGCTGTTACATTGTAACGCTTAAGCTCTGCATACAGTACGCGCACTGCAGCTCACACATATAGTGCTGTTACATTGTAACCCTTAGGCTCTGCATACAGTACATGCACTGCAGCTCACACATATAGTGCTGTTACATTGTAACCCTTAGGCTCTGCATACAGTGCGTGTCCTGCAGCTCACACATATAGTGCTGTTACATTGTAACCCTTAGGCTCTGCATACAGTGCGTGTCCTGCAGCTCACACATATAGTGCTGCTACATTGTAACCCTTAGGCTCTGCATACAGTACGTGCACTGCAGCTCACACATATAGTGCTGCTACATTGTTACCCTTAGGCTCTGTATACAGTACGTGCACTGCAGCTCACACATATAGTGCTGCTACATTGTTACCCTTAGGCTCTGTATACAGTACGCGCACTGCAGCTCACACATATAGTGCTGCTACATTGTAACCCTTAGGCTCTGCATACAGTACGTGCACTGCAGCTCACACATATAGTGCTGTTACATTGTTACCCTTAGGCTCTGCATACAGTGCGTGTCCTGCAGCTCACACATATAGTGCTGTTACATTGTAACCCTTAGGCTCTGCATACAGTACGTGCACTGCAGCTCACACATATAGTGCTGTTACATTGTAACCCTTAGGCTCTGCATACAGTATGCGCACTGCAGCTCACACATATAGTGCTGTTACATTGTAACCCTTAGGCTCTGCATACAGTACGTGCACTGCAGCTCACACATATAGTGCTGTTACATTGTAACCCTTAGGCTCTGCATACAGTACGTGCACTGCAGCTCACACATATAGTGCTGCTACATTGTTACCCTTAGGCTCTGTATACAGTACGTGCACTGCAGCTCACACATATAGTGCTGCTACATTGTAACCCTTAGGCTCTGCATACAGTGCGTGTCCTGCAGCTCACACATATAGTGCTGTTACATTGTTACCCTTAGGCTCTGCATACAGTGCGTGTCCTGCAGCTCACACATATAGTGCTGTTACATTGTAACCCTTAGGCTCTGCATACAGTACGTGCACTGCAGCTCACACATATAGTGCTGTTACATTGTTACCCTTAGGCTCTGCATACAGTACGTGCACTGCAGCTCACACATATAGTGCTGCTACATTGTAACCCTTAGGCTCTGCATACAGTGCGTGTCCTGCAGCTCACACATATAGTGCTGTTACATTGTTACCCTTAGGCTCTGCATACAGTGCGTGTCCTGCAGCTCACACATATAGTGCTGTTACATTGTAACGCTTAGGCTCTGCATACAGTACGCGCACTGCAGCTCACACATATAGTGCTGTTACATTGTAACCCTTAGGCTCTGCATACAGTACGTGCACTGCAGCTCACACATATAGTGCTGTTACATTGTAACCCTTAGGCTTTGCATACAGTACGCGCACTGCAGCTCACACATAGTGCTGTTACATTGTAACCCTTAGGCTCTGCATACAGTACGTGCACTGCAGCTCACACATATAGTGCTGTTACATTGTAACCCTTAGGCTCTGCATACAGTACGTGCACTGCAGCTCACACATATAGTGCTGTTACATTGTAACCCTTAGGCTCTGCATACAGTACGTGCACTGCAGCTCACACATATAGTGCTGTTACATTGTAACCCTTAGGCTCTGCATACAGTACATGCACTGCAGCTCACACATATAGTGCTGTTACATTGTAACCCTTAGGCTCTGCATACAGTGCGTGTCCTGCAGCTCACACATATAGTGCTGTTACATTGTAACCCTTAGGCTCTGCATACAGTGCGTGTCCTGCAGCTCACACATATAGTGCTGCTACATTGTAACCCTTAGGCTCTGCATACAGTACGTGCACTGCAGCTCACACATATAGTGCTGCTACATTGTTACCCTTAGGCTCTGTATACAGTACGTGCACTGCAGCTCACACATATAGTGCTGCTACATTGTTACCCTTAGGCTCTGTATACAGTACGCGCACTGCAGCTCACACATATAGTGCTGCTACATTGTAACCCTTAGGCTCTGCATACAGTACGTGCACTGCAGCTCACACATATAGTGCTGCTACATTGTTACCCTTAGGCTCTGTATACAGTACGTGCACTGCAGCTCACACATATAGTGCTGCTACATTGTAACCCTTAGGCTCTGCATACAGTACATGCACTGCAGCTCACACATATAGTGCTGTTACATTGTAACCCTTAGGCTCTGCATACAGTGCGTGTCCTGCAGCTCACACATATAGTGCTGTTACATTGTAACGCTTAGGCTCTGCATACAGTACGTGCACTGCAGCTCACACATATAGTGCTGTTACATTGTAACCCTTAGGCTCTGCATACAGTACGTGCACTGCAGCTCACACGTATAGTGCTGTTACATTGTAACCCTTAGGCTCTGCATACAGTACGCGCACTGCAGCTCACACGTATAGTGCTGCTACATTGTAACCCTTAGGCTCTGCATACAGTACGTGCACTGCAGCTCACACGTATAGTGCTGCTACATTGTAACCCTCAGGCTCTGCATACAGTATGCGCACTGCAGCTCACACATATAGTGCTGTTACATTTTAACCCTTAGGCTCTGCATACAGTATGCGCACTGCAGCTCACACATATAGTGCTGTTACATTGTAACCCTTAGGCTCTGCATACAGTACGTGTCCTGCAGCTCACACACATAGTGCTGTTACATTGTAACCCTTAGGCTCTGCATACAGTACGTGCACTGCAGCTCACACATATAGTGCTGTTACATTGTAACCCTTAGGCTCTGCATACAGTACGCGCACTGCAGCTCACACATATAGTGCTGTTACATTGTAACCCTTAGGCTCTGCATACAGTAGCGCACTGCAGCTCACACATATAGTGCTGCTACATTGTAACCCTTAGGCTCTGCATACAGTGCGTGTCCTGCAGCTCACACATATAGTGCTGCTACATTGTAACCCTTAGGCTCTGCATACAGTACGTGCACTGCAGCTCACACATATAGTGCTGTTACATTGTAACTCTTAGGCTCTGCATACAGTACGCGCACTGCAGCTCACACATATAGTGCTGCTACATTGTTACCCTTAGGCTCTGTATACAGTACGTGCACTGCAGCTCACACATATAGTGCTGCTACATTGTTACCCTTAGGCTCTGTATACAGTACGCGCACTGCAGCTCACACATATAGTGCTGCTACATTGTAACCCTTAGGCTCTGCATACAGTGCGTGTCCTGCAGCTCACACATATAGTGCTGTTACATTGTTACCCTTAGGCTCTGCATACAGTGCGTGTCCTGCAGCTCACACATATAGTGCTGTTACATTGTAACGCTTAGGCTCTGCATACAGTACGCGCACTGCAGCTCACACATATAGTGCTGTTACATTGTAACCCTTAGGCTCTGCATACAGTACGTGCACTGCAGCTCACACATATAGTGCTGTTACATTGTAACCCTTAGGCTCTGCATACAGTACATGCACTGCAGCTCACACATATAGTGCTGTTACATTGTAACCCTTAGGCTCTGCATACAGTGCGTGTCCTGCAGCTCACACATATAGTGCTGTTACATTGTAACCCTTAGGCTCTGCATACAGTGCGTGTCCTGCAGCTCACACATATAGTGCTGCTACATTGTAACCCTTAGGCTCTGCATACAGTACGTGCAATGCAGCTCACACATATAGTGCTGCTACATTGTTACCCTTAGGCTCTGTATACAGTACGTGCACTGCAGCTCACACATATAGTGCTGCTACATTGTTACCCTTAGGCTCTGTATACAGTACGCGCACTGCAGCTCACACATATAGTGCTGCTACATTGTAACCCTTAGGCTCTGCATACAGTACGTGCACTGCAGCTCACACATATAGTGCTGTTACATTGTTACCCTTAGGCTCTGCATACAGTGCGTGTCCTGCAGCTCACACATATAGTGCTGTTACATTGTAACCCTTAGGCTCTGCATACAGTACGTGCACTGCAGCTCACACATATAGTGCTGTTACATTGTAACCCTTAGGCTCTGCATACAGTATGCGCACTGCAGCTCACACATATAGTGCTGTTACATTGTAACCCTTAGGCTCTGCATACAGTACGTGTCCTGCAGCTCACACACATAGTGCTGTTACATTGTAACGCTTAGGCTCTGCATACAGTACGTGCACTGCAGCTCACACATATAGTGCTGTTACATTGTAACCCTTAGGCTCTGCATACAGTATGCGCACTGCAGCTCACACATATAGTGCTGTTACATTGTAACCCTTAGGCTCTGCATACAGTACGCGCACTGCAGCTCACACATATAGTGCTGTTACATTGTTACCCTTAGGCTCTGCATACAGTGCGTGTCCTGCAGCTCACACATATAGTGCTGCTACATTGTAACCCTTAGGCTCTGCATACAGTACGTGCACTGCAGCTCACACATATAGTGCTGTTACATTGTTACCCTTAGGCTCTGCATACAGTGCGTGTCCTGCAGCTCACACATATAGTGCTGTTACATTGTAACCCTTAGGCTCTGCATACAGTACGTGCACTGCAGCTCACACATATAGTGCTGTTACATTGTAACCCTTAGGCTCTGCATACAGTACGTGCACTGCAGCTCACACATATAGTGCTGTTACATTGTTACCCTTAGGCTCTGCATACAGTACGTGCACTGCAGCTCACACATACACTGGCGACACACTTTATTCGAGCTCGGCTAGTCGCACTAATTCGGGTATACCCGGGTGTATTGAGGTTTGTGACTGTTTTCTGCCCGAGTGCATTGGGTTATTTTCCAGGCAGGGATTGAAGCATTTTATTCCCGCTGGCTGCAATACTGCACAGTATATATATATATACTGCATTACAATTCATGAATTTATGCCATCTGGTAGACACGCTAAGCATTGCAGCCTATTAAATCCTAATCATTATTTAACAGATCAGCCGCCCGTCAGCCAGGCATGAACCCAGGCTGGGAAGGCAAATGCAACGGGGCTTGTCAGAGGTGAGGAGCGGCGCATTCCAGGTATCTGCCAGGTACATACTGGGTATTTGCTCGAATAAAGTGTGTCGGTGCAGTATAGTGCTGTTACATTGTAACCCTTAGGCTCTGCATACAGTACGTGCACTGCAGCTCACACATATAGTGCTGCTACATTGTTACCCTTAGGCTCTGTATACAGTACGCGCACTGCAGCTCACACATATAGTGCTGCTACATTGTAACCCTTAGGCTCTGCATACAGTGCGTGTCCTGCAGCTCACACATATAGTGCTGTTACATTGTTACCCTTAGGCTCTGCATACAGTGCGTGTCCTGCAGCTCACACATACTGTATAGTGCTGTTACATTGTAACGCTTAGGCTCTGCATACAGTACGCGCACTGCAGCTCACACATATAGTGCTGTTACATTGTAACCCTTAGGCTCTGCATACAGTACATGCACTGCAGCTCACACATATAGTGCTGTTACATTGTAACCCTTAGGCTCTGCATACAGTGCGTGTCCTGCAGCTCACACATATAGTGCTGTTACATTGTAACCCTTAGGCTCTGCATACAGTGCGTGTCCTGCAGCTCACACATATAGTGCTGCTACATTGTAACCCTTAGGCTCTGCATACAGTACGTGCACTGCAGCTCACACATATAGTGCTGCTACATTGTTACCCTTAGGCTCTGTATACAGTACGTGCACTGCAGCTCACACATATAGTGCTGCTACATTGTTACCCTTAGGCTCTGTATACAGTACGCGCACTGCAGCTCACACATATAGTGCTGTTACATTTTAACCCTTAGGCTCTGCATACAGTATGCGCACTGCAGCTCACACATATAGTGCTGTTACATTGTAACCCTTAGGCTCTGCATACAGTACGTGTCCTGCAGCTCACACACATAGTGCTGTTACATTGTAACCCTTAGGCTCTGCATACAGTACGTGCACTGCAGCTCACACATATAGTGCTGCTACATTGTTACCCTTAGGCTCTGTATACAGTACGTGCACTGCAGCTCACACATATAGTGCTGCTACATTGTTACCCTTAGGCTCTGTATACAGTACGCGCACTGCAGCTCACACATATAGTGCTGTTACATTGTAACCCTTAGGCTCTGCATACAGTACGTGCACTGCAGCTCACACATATAGTGCTGTTACATTGTAACCCTTAGGCTTTGCATACAGTACGCGCACTGCAGCTCACACATAGTGCTGTTACATTGTAACCCTTAGGCTCTGCATACAGTACGTGCACTGCAGCTCACACATATAGTGCTGTTACATTGTAACCCTTAGGCTCTGCATACAGTACGTGCACTGCAGCTCACACATATAGTGCTGTTACATTGTAACCCTTAGGCTCTGCATACAGTACGTGCACTGCAGCTCACACATATAGTGCTGTTACATTGTAACCCTTAGGCTCTGCATACAGTACATGCACTGCAGCTCACACATATAGTGCTGTTACATTGTAACCCTTAGGCTCTGCATACAGTGCGTGTCCTGCAGCTCACACATATAGTGCTGTTACATTGTAACCCTTAGGCTCTGCATACAGTGCGTGTCCTGCAGCTCACACATATAGTGCTGCTACATTGTAACCCTTAGGCTCTGCATACAGTACGTGCACTGCAGCTCACACATATAGTGCTGCTACATTGTTACCCTTAGGCTCTGTATACAGTACGTGCACTGCAGCTCACACATATAGTGCTGCTACATTGTTACCCTTAGGCTCTGTATACAGTACGCGCACTGCAGCTCACACATATAGTGCTGCTACATTGTAACCCTTAGGCTCTGCATACAGTACGTGCACTGCAGCTCACACATATAGTGCTGCTACATTGTTACCCTTAGGCTCTGTATACAGTACGTGCACTGCAGCTCACACATATAGTGCTGCTACATTGTAACCCTTAGGCTCTGCATACAGTACATGCACTGCAGCTCACACATATAGTGCTGTTACATTGTAACCCTTAGGCTCTGCATACAGTGCGTGTCCTGCAGCTCACACATATAGTGCTGTTACATTGTTACCCTTAGGCTCTGCATACAGTGCGTGTCCTGCAGCTCACACATATAGTGCTGTTACATTGTAACCCTTAGGCTCTGCATACAGTACGCGCACTGCAGCTCACACATATAGTGCTGTTACATTGTAACCCTTAGGCTCTGCATACAGTACGTGCACTGCAGCTCACACATATAGTGCTGTTACATTGTAACCCTTAGGCTCTGCATACAGTACGTGCACTGCAGCTCACACATATAGTGCTGTTACATTGTAACCCTTAGGCTCTGCATACAGTACGCGCACTGCAGCTCACACGTATAGTGCTGCTACATTGTAACCCTTAGGCTCTGCATACAGTACGTGCACTGCAGCTCACAAGTATAGTGCTGCTACATTGTAACCCTCAGGCTCTGCATACAGTATGCGCACTGCAGCTCACACATATAGTGCTGTTACATTTTAACCCTTAGGCTCTGCATACAGTATGCGCACTGCAGCTCACACATATAGTGCTGTTACATTGTAACCCTTAGGCTCTGCATACAGTACGTGTCCTGCAGCTCACACACATAGTGCTGTTACATTGTAACCCTTAGGCTCTGCATACAGTACGTGCACTGCAGCTCACACATATAGTGCTGTTACATTGTAACCCTTAGGCTCTGCATACAGTATGCGCACTGCAGCTCACACATATAGTGCTGTTACATTGTAACCCTTAGGCTCTGCATACAGTACGCGCACTGCAGCTCACACATATAGTGCTGTTACATTGTAACCCTTAGGCTCTGCATACAGTAGCGCACTGCAGCTCACACATATAGTGCTGCTACATTGTAACCCTTAGGCTCTGCATACAGTGCGTGTCCTGCAGCTCACACATATAGTGCTGCTACATTGTAACCCTTAGGCTCTGCATACAGTACGCGCACTGCAGCTCACACATATAGTGCTGTTACATTGTAACTCTTAGGCTCTGCATACAGTACGCGCACTGCAGCTCACTCATATAGTGCTGCTACATTGTTACCCTTAGGCTCTGTATACAGTACGTGCACTGCAGCTTACACATATAGTGCTGTTACATTGTAACGCTTAGGCTCTGCATACAGTACGTGCACTGCAGCTCACACATATAGTGCTGCTACATTGTAACACTTAGGCTCTGCATACAGTACGTGCACTGCAGCTCACACATATAGTGCTGTTACATTGTAACCCTTAGGCTCTGCATACAGTACGTGCACTGCAGCTCACACATATAGTGCTGTTACATTGTAACCCTTAGGCTCTGCATACAGTACGTGCACTGCAGCTCACACATATAGTGCTGTTACATTGTAACCCTTAGGCTCTGCATACAGTACGCGCACTGCAGCTCACACGTATAGTGCTGCTACATTGTAACCCTTAGGCTCTGCATACAGTACGTGCACTGCAGCTCACACGTATAGTGCTGCTACATTGTAACCCTCAGGCTCTGCATACAGTATGCGCACTGCAGCTCACACATATAGTGCTGTTACATTTTAACCCTTAGGCTCTGCATACAGTATGCGCACTGCAGCTCACACATATAGTGCTGTTACATTGTAACCCTTAGGCTCTGCATACAGTACGTGTCCTGCAGCTCACACACATAGTGCTGTTACATTGTAACCCTTAGGCTCTGCATACAGTACGTGCACTGCAGCTCACACATATAGTGCTGCTACATTGTTACCCTTAGGCTCTGTATACAGTACGTGCACTGCAGCTCACACATATAGTGCTGCTACATTGTAACCCTTAGGCTCTGTATACAGTACGCGCACTGCAGCTCACACATATAGTGCTGCTACATTGTAACCCTTAGGCTCTGCATACAGTACGTGCACTGCAGCTCACACATATAGTGCTGCTACATTGTTACCCTTAGGCTCTGTATACAGTACGTGCACTGCAGCTCACACATATAGTGCTGCTACATTGTAACCCTTAGGCTCTGCATACAGTACATGCACTGCAGCTCACACATATAGTGCTGTTACATTGTAACCCTTAGGCTCTGCATACAGTGCGTGTCCTGCAGCTCACACATATAGTGCTGTTACATTGTTACCCTTAGGCTCTGCATACAGTGCGTGTCCTGCAGCTCACACATATAGTGCTGTTACATTGTAACCCTTAGGCTCTGCATACAGTACGCGCACTGCAGCTCACACATATAGTGCTGTTACATTGTAACCCTTAGGCTCTGCATACAGTACGTGCACTGCAGCTCACACATATAGTGCTGTTACATTGTAACCCTTAGGCTCTGCATACAGTACGTGCACTGCAGCTCACACATATAGTGCTGTTACATTGTAACCCTTAGGCTCTGCATACAGTACGCGCACTGCAGCTCACACGTATAGTGCTGCTACATTGTAACCCTTAGTCTCTGCATACAGTACGTGCACTGCAGCTCACAAGTATAGTGCTGCTACATTGTAACCCTCAGGCTCTGCATACAGTATGCGCACTGCAGCTCACACATATAGTGCTGTTACATTTTAACCCTTAGGCTCTGCATACAGTATGCGCACTGCAGCTCACACATATAGTGCTGTTACATTGTAACCCTTAGGCTCTGCATACAGTACGTGCACTGCAGCTCACACATATAGTGCTGTTACATTGTTACCCTTAGGCTCTGCATACAGTGCGTGTCCTGCAGCTCACACATATAGTGCTGTTACATTGTAACCCTTAGGCTCTGCATACAGTACGTGCACTGCAGCTCACACATATAGTGCTGTTACATTGTTACCCTTAGGCTCTGCATACAGTACGCGCACTGCAGCTCACACATATAGTGCTGTTACATTGTAACCCTTAGGCTCTGCATACAGTACGTGCACTGCAGCTCACACATACACTGGCGACACACTTTATTCGAGCTCGGCTAGTCCCACTAATTCGGGTATACCCGGGTGTATTGAGGTTTGTGACTGTTTTCTGCCCGAGTGCATTGGGTTATTTTCCAGGCAGGGATTGAAGCATTTTATTCCCGCTGGCTGCAATACTGCACAGTATATATATATATACTGCATTACAATTCATGAATTTATGCCATCTGGTAGACACGCTAAGCATTGCAGCCTATTAAATCCTAATCATTATTTAACAGATCAGCCGCCCGTCAGCCAGGCATGAACCCAGGCTGGGAAGGCAAATGCAACGGGGCTTGTCAGAGGTGAGGAGCGGCGCATTCCAGGTATCTGCCAGGTACATACTGGGTATTTGCTCGAATAAAGTGTGTCGGTGCAGTATAGTGCTGTTACATTGTAACCCTTAGGCTCTGCATACAGTACGTGCACTGCAGCTCACACATATAGTGCTGCTACATTGTTACCCTTAGGCTCTGTATACAGTACGCGCACTGCAGCTCACACATATAGTGCTGCTACATTGTAACCCTTAGGCTCTGCATACAGTGCGTGTCCTGCAGCTCACACATATAGTGCTGTTACATTGTTACCCTTAGGCTCTGCATACAGTGCGTGTCCTGCAGCTCACACATATAGTGCTGTTACATTGTAACGCTTAGGCTCTGCATACAGTACGCGCACTGCAGCTCACACATATAGTGCTGTTACATTGTAACCCTTAGGCTCTGCATACAGTACATGCACTGCAGCTCACACATATAGTGCTGTTACATTGTAACCCTTAGGCTCTGCATACAGTGCGTGTCCTGCAGCTCACACATATAGTGCTGTTACATTGTAACCCTTAGGCTCTGCATACAGTGCGTGTCCTGCAGCTCACACATATAGTGCTGCTACATTGTAACCCTTAGGCTCTGCATACAGTACGTGCACTGCAGCTCACACATATAGTGCTGCTACATTGTTACCCTTAGGCTCTGTATACAGTACGTGCACTGCAGCTCACACATATAGTGCTGCTACATTGTTACCCTTAGGCTCTGTATACAGTACGCGCACTGCAGCTCACACATATAGTGCTGTTACATTTTAACCCTTAGGCTCTGCATACAGTATGCGCACTGCAGCTCACACATATAGTGCTGTTACATTGTAACCCTTAGGCTCTGCATACAGTACGTGTCCTGCAGCTCACACACATAGTGCTGTTACATTGTAACCCTTAGGCTCTGCATACAGTACGTGCACTGCAGCTCACACATATAGTGCTGCTACATTGTTACCCTTAGGCTCTGTATACAGTACGTGCACTGCAGCTCACACATATAGTGCTGCTACATTGTTACCCTTAGGCTCTGTATACAGTACGCGCACTGCAGCTCACACATATAGTGCTGTTACATTGTAACCCTTAGGCTCTGCATACAGTACGTGCACTGCAGCTCACACATATAGTGCTGTTACATTGTAACCCTTAGGCTTTGCATACAGTACGCGCACTGCAGCTCACACATATAGTGCTGTTACATTGTAACCCTTAGGCTCTGCATACAGTACGTGCACTGCAGCTCACACATATAGTGCTGTTACATTGTAACCCTTAGGCTCTGCATACAGTACGTGCACTGCAGCTCACACATATAGTGCTGTTACATTGTAACCCTTAGGCTCTGCATACAGTACGTGCACTGCAGCTCACACATATAGTGCTGTTACATTGTAACCCTTAGGCTCTGCATACAGTACGTGCACTGCAGCTCACACATATAGTGCTGTTACATTGTAACCCTTAGGCTCTGCATACAGTACATGCACTGCAGCTCACACATATAGTGCTGTTACATTGTAACCCTTAGGCTCTGCATACAGTGCGTGTCCTGCAGCTCACACATATAGTGCTGTTACATTGTAACCCTTAGGCTCTGCATACAGTGCGTGTCCTGCAGCTCACACATATAGTGCTGCTACATTGTAACCCTTAGGCTCTGCATACAGTACGTGCACTGCAGCTCACACATATAGTGCTGCTACATTGTTACCCTTAGGCTCTGTATACAGTACGTGCACTGCAGCTCACACATATAGTGCTGCTACATTGTTACCCTTAGGCTCTGTATACAGTACGCGCACTGCAGCTCACACATATAGTGCTGCTACATTGTAACCCTTAGGCTCTGCATACAGTACGTGCACTGCAGCTCACACATATAGTGCTGCTACATTGTTACCCTTAGGCTCTGTATACAGTACGTGCACTGCAGCTCACACATATAGTGCTGCTACATTGTAACCCTTAGGCTCTGCATACAGTGCGTGTCCTGCAGCTCACACATATAGTGCTGTTACATTGTAACCCTTAGGCTCTGCATACAGTACGCGCACTGCAGCTCACACATATAGTGCTGTTACATTGTAACCCTTAGGCTCTGCATACAGTACGTGCACTGCAGCTCACACATATAGTGCTGTTACATTGTAACCCTTAGGCTCTGCATACAGTACGTGCACTGCAGCTCACACATATAGTGCTGTTACATTGTAACCCTTAGGCTCTGCATACAGTACGCGCACTGCAGCTCACACGTATAGTGCTGCTACATTGTAACCCTTAGGCTCTGCATACAGTACGTGCACTGCAGCTCACAAGTATAGTGCTGCTACATTGTAACCCTCAGGCTCTGCATACAGTATGCGCACTGCAGCTCACACATATAGTGCTGTTACATTTTAACCCTTAGGCTCTGCATACAGTATGCGCACTGCAGCTCACACATATAGTGCTGTTACATTGTAACCCTTAGGCTCTGCATACAGTACGTGTCCTGCAGCTCACACACATAGTGCTGTTACATTGTAACCCTTAGGCTCTGCATACAGTACGTGCACTGCAGCTCACACATATAGTGCTGTTACATTGTAACCCTTAGGCTCTGCATACAGTATGCGCACTGCAGCTCACACATATAGTGCTGTTACATTGTAACCCTTAGGCTCTGCATACAGTACGCGCACTGCAGCTCACACATATAGTGCTGTTACATTGTAACCCTTAGGCTCTGCATACAGTAGCGCACTGCAGCTCACACATATAGTGCTGCTACATTGTAACCCTTAGGCTCTGCATACAGTGCGTGTCCTGCAGCTCACACATATAGTGCTGCTACATTGTAACCCTTAGGCTCTGCATACAGTACGCGCACTGCAGCTCACACATATAGTGCTGTTACATTGTAACTCTTAGGCTCTGCATACAGTACGCGCACTGCAGCTCACTCATATAGTGCTGCTACATTGTTACCCTTAGGCTCTGTATACAGTACGTGCACTGCAGCTTACACATATAGTGCTGTTACATTGTAACGCTTAGGCTCTGCATACAGTACGTGCACTGCAGCTCACACATATAGTGCTGCTACATTGTAACACTTAGGCTCTGCATACAGTACGTGCACTGCAGCTCACACATATAGTGCTGTTACATTGTAACCCTTAGGCTCTGCATACAGTACGTGCACTGCAGCTCACACATATAGTGCTGTTACATTGTAACCCTTAGGCTCTGCATACAGTACGTGCACTGCAGCTCACACATATAGTGCTGTTACATTGTAACCCTTAGGCTCTGCATACAGTACGTGCACTGCAGCTCACACGTATAGTGCTGCTACATTGTAACCCTTAGGCTCTGCATACAGTACGTGCACTGCAGCTCACACGTATAGTGCTGCTACATTGTAACCCTCAGGCTCTGCATACAGTATGCGCACTGCAGCTCACACATATAGTGCTGTTACATTTTAACCCTTAGGCTCTGCATACAGTATGCGCACTGCAGCTCACACATATAGTGCTGTTACATTGTAACCCTTAGGCTCTGCATACAGTACGTGTCCTGCAGCTCACACACATAGTGCTGTTACATTGTAACCCTTAGGCTCTGCATACAGTACGTGCACTGCAGCTCACACATATAGTGCTGCTACATTGTTACCCTTAGGCTCTGTATACAGTACGCGCACTGCAGCTCACACGTATAGTGCTGCTACATTGTAACCCTTAGGCTCTGCATACAGTACGTGCACTGCAGCTCACACGTATAGTGCTGCTACATTGTAACCCTCAGGCTCTGCATACAGTATGCGCACTGCAGCTCACACATATAGTGCTGTTACATTTTAACCCTTAGGCTCTGCATACAGTATGCGCACTGCAGCTCACACATATAGTGCTGTTACATTGTAACCCTTAGGCTCTGCATACAGTACGTGTCCTGCAGCTCACACACATAGTGCTGTTACATTGTAACCCTTAGGCTCTGCATACAGTACGTGCACTGCAGCTCACACATATAGTGCTGCTACATTGTTACCCTTAGGCTCTGTATACAGTACGTGCACTGCAGCTCACACATATAGTGCTGCTACATTGTTACCCTTAGGCTCTGTATACAGTACGCGCACTGCAGCTCACACATATAGTGCTGCTACATTGTAACCCTTAGGCTCTGCATACAGTACGTGCACTGCAGCTCACACATATAGTGCTGCTACATTGTTACCCTTAGGCTCTGTATACAGTACGTGCACTGCAGCTCACACATATAGTGCTGCTACATTGTAACCCTTAGGCTCTGCATACAGTACATGCACTGCAGCTCACACATATAGTGCTGTTACATTGTAACCCTTAGGCTCTGCATACAGTGCGTGTCCTGCAGCTCACACATATAGTGCTGTTACATTGTTACCCTTAGGCTCTGCATACAGTGCGTGTCCTGCAGCTCACACATATAGTGCTGTTACATTGTAACCCTTAGGCTCTGCATACAGTACGCGCACTGCAGCTCACACATATAGTGCTGTTACATTGTAACCCTTAGGCTCTGCATACAGTACGTGCACTGCAGCTCACACATATAGTGCTGTTACATTGTAACCCTTAGGCTCTGCATACAGTACGTGCACTGCAGCTCACACATATAGTGCTGTTACATTGTAACCCTTAGGCTCTGCATACAGTACGCGCACTGCAGCTCACACGTATAGTGCTGCTACATTGTAACCCTTAGTCTCTGCATACAGTACGTGCACTGCAGCTCACAAGTATAGTGCTGCTACATTGTAACCCTCAGGCTCTGCATACAGTATGCGCACTGCAGCTCACACATATAGTGCTGTTACATTTTAACCCTTAGGCTCTGCATACAGTATGCGCACTGCAGCTCACACATATAGTGCTGTTACATTGTAACCCTTAGGCTCTGCATACAGTACGTGTCCTGCAGCTCACACACATAGTGCTGTTACATTGTAACCCTTAGGCTCTGCATACAGTACGTGCACTGCAGCTCACACATATAGTGCTGTTACATTGTAACCCTTAGGCTCTGCATACAGTATGCGCACTGCAGCTCACACATATAGTGCTGTTACATTGTAACCCTTAGGCTCTGCATACAGTACGCGCACTGCAGCTCACACATATAGTGCTGTTACATTGTAACCCTTAGGCTCTGCATACAGTAGCGCACTGCAGCTCACACATATAGTGCTGCTACATTGTAACCCTTAGGCTCTGCATACAGTGCGTGTCCTGCAGCTCACACATATAGTGCTGCTACATTGTAACCCTTAGGCTCTGCATACAGTACTCGCACTGCAGCTCACACATATAGTGCTGTTACATTGTAACTCTTAGGCTCTGCATACAGTACGCGCACTGCAGCTCACTCATATAGTGCTGCTACATTGTTACCCTTAGGCTCTGTATACAGTACGTGCACTGCAGCTTACACATATAGTGCTGTTACATTGTAACGCTTAGGCTCTGCATACAGTACGTGCACTGCAGCTCACACATATAGTGCTGTTACATTGTAACCCTTAGGCTCTGCATACAGTACGTGCACTGCAGCTCACACATATAGTGCTGTTACATTGTAACCCTTAGGCTCTGCATACAGTACGCGCACTGCAGCTCACACGTATAGTGCTGCTACATTGTAACCCTTAGGCTCTGCATACAGTACGTGCACTGCAGCTCACACGTATAGTGCTGCTACATTGTAACCCTCAGGCTCTGCATACAGTATGCGCACTGCAGCTCACACATATAGTGCTGTTACATTTTAACCCTTAGGCTCTGCATACAGTATGCGCACTGCAGCTCACACATATAGTGCTGTTACATTGTAACCCTTAGGCTCTGCATACAGTACGTGTCCTGCAGCTCACACACATAGTGCTGTTACATTGTAACCCTTAGGCTCTGCATACAGTACGTGCACTGCAGCTCACACATATAGTGCTGTTACATTGTAACCCTTAGGCTCTGCATACAGTATGCGCACTGCAGCTCACACATATAGTGCTGTTACATTGTAACCCTTAGGCTCTGCATACAGTACGCGCACTGCAGCTCACACATATAGTGCTGTTACATTGTAACCCTTAGGCTCTGCATACAGTAGCGCACTGCAGCTCACACATATAGTGCTGCTACATTGTAACCCTTAGGCTCTGCATACAGTGCGTGTCCTGCAGCTCACACATATAGTGCTGCTACATTGTAACCCTTAGGCTCTGCATACAGTACGCGCACTGCAGCTCACACATATAGTGCTGTTACATTGTAACTCTTAGGCTCTGCATACAGTACGCGCACTGCAGCTCACACATATAGTGCTGCTACATTGTTACCCTTAGGCTCTGTATACAGTACGTGCACTGCAGCTCACACATATAGTGCTGCTACATTGTTACCCTTAGGCTCTGTATACAGTACGCGCACTGCAGCTCACACATATAGTGCTGCTACATTGTAACCCTTAGGCTCTGCATACAGTGCGTGTCCTGCAGCTCACACATATAGTGCTGCTACATTGTTACCCTTAGGCTCTGCATACAGTGCGTGTCCTGCAGCTCACACATATAGTGCTGTTACATTGTAACGCTTAGGCTCTGCATACAGTACGCGCACTGCAGCTCACACATATAGTGCTGTTACATTGTAACCCTTAGGCTCTGCATACAGTACGTGCACTGCAGCTCACACATATAGTGCTGTTACATTGTAACCCTTAGGCTCTGCATACAGTACATGCACTGCAGCTCACACATATAGTGCTGTTACATTGTAACCCTTAGGCTCTGCATACAGTGCGTGTCCTGCAGCTCACACATATAGTGCTGTTACATTGTAACCCTTAGGCTCTGCATACAGTGCGAGTCCTGCAGCTCACACATATAGTGCTGCTACATTGTAACCCTTAGGCTCTGCATACAGTACGTGCACTGCAGCTCACACATATAGTGCTGTTACATTGTAACTCTTAGGCTCTGCATACAGTACGCGCACTGCAGCTCACACATATAGTGCTGCTACATTGTTACCCTTAGGCTCTGTATACAGTACGTGCACTGCAGCTTACACATATAGTGCTGTTACATTGTAACGCTTAGGCTCTGCATACAGTACGTGCACTGCAGCTCACACATATAGTGCTGTTACATTGTAACCCTTAGGCTCTGCATACAGTACGTGCACTGCAGCTCACACATATAGTGCTGTTACATTGTAACCCTTAGGCTCTGCATACAGTACGCGCACTGCAGCTCACACGTATAGTGCTGCTACATTGTAACCCTTAGGCTCTGCATACAGTACGTGCACTGCAGCTCACACGTATAGTGCTGCTACATTGTAACCCTCAGGCTCTGCATACAGTATGCGCACTGCAGCTCACACATATAGTGCTGTTACATTTTAACCCTTAGGCTCTGCATACAGTATGCGCACTGCAGCTCACACATATAGTGCTGTTACATTGTAACCCTTAGGCTCTGCATACAGTACGTGTCCTGCAGCTCACACACATAGTGCTGTTACATTGTAACCCTTAGGCTCTGCATACAGTACGTGCACTGCAGCTCACACATATAGTGCTGTTACATTGTAACCCTTAGGCTCTGCATACAGTACGCGCACTGCAGCTCACACGTATAGTGCTGCTACATTGTAACCCTTAGTCTCTGCATACAGTACGTGCACTGCAGCTCACAAGTATAGTGCTGCTACATTGTAACCCTCAGGCTCTGCATACAGTATGCGCACTGCAGCTCACACATATAGTGCTGTTACATTTTAACCCTTAGGCTCTGCATACAGTATGCGCACTGCAGCTCACACATATAGTGCTGTTACATTGTAACCCTTAGGCTCTGCATACAGTACGTGTCCTGCAGCTCACACACATAGTGCTGTTACATTGTAACCCTTAGGCTCTGCATACAGTACGTGCACTGCAGCTCACACATATAGTGCTGTTACATTGTAACCCTTAGGCTCTGCATACAGTATGCGCACTGCAGCTCACACATATAGTGCTGTTACATTGTAACCCTTAGGCTCTGCATACAGTACGCGCACTGCAGCTCACACATATAGTGCTGTTACATTGTAACCCTTAGGCTCTGCATACAGTAGCGCACTGCAGCTCACACATATAGTGCTGCTACATTGTAACCCTTAGGCTCTGCATACAGTGCGTGTCCTGCAGCTCACACATATAGTGCTGCTACATTGTAACCCTTAGGCTCTGCATACAGTACTCGCACTGCAGCTCACACATATAGTGCTGTTACATTGTAACTCTTAGGCTCTGCATACAGTACGCGCACTGCAGCTCACTCATATAGTGCTGCTACATTGTTACCCTTAGGCTCTGTATACAGTACGTGCACTGCAGCTTACACATATAGTGCTGTTACATTGTAACGCTTAGGCTCTGCATACAGTACGTGCACTGCAGCTCACACATATAGTGCTGTTACATTGTAACCCTTAGGCTCTGCATACAGTACGTGCACTGCAGCTCACACATATAGTGCTGTTACATTGTAACCCTTAGGCTCTGCATACAGTACGCGCACTGCAGCTCACACGTATAGTGCTGCTACATTGTAACCCTTAGGCTCTGCATACAGTACGTGCACTGCAGCTCACACGTATAGTGCTGCTACATTGTAACCCTCAGGCTCTGCATACAGTATGCGCACTGCAGCTCACACATATAGTGCTGTTACATTTTAACCCTTAGGCTCTGCATACAGTATGCGCACTGCAGCTCACACATATAGTGCTGTTACATTGTAACCCTTAGGCTCTGCATACAGTACGTGTCCTGCAGCTCACACACATAGTGCTGTTACATTGTAACCCTTAGGCTCTGCATACAGTACGTGCACTGCAGCTCACACATATAGTGCTGTTACATTGTAACCCTTAGGCTCTGCATACAGTATGCGCACTGCAGCTCACACATATAGTGCTGTTACATTGTAACCCTTAGGCTCTGCATACAGTACGCGCACTGCAGCTCACACATATAGTGCTGTTACATTGTAACCCTTAGGCTCTGCATACAGTAGCGCACTGCAGCTCACACATATAGTGCTGCTACATTGTAACCCTTAGGCTCTGCATACAGTGCGTGTCCTGCAGCTCACACATATAGTGCTGCTACATTGTAACCCTTAGGCTCTGCATACAGTACGCGCACTGCAGCTCACACATATAGTGCTGTTACATTGTAACTCTTAGGCTCTGCATACAGTACGCGCACTGCAGCTCACACATATAGTGCTGCTACATTGTTACCCTTAGGCTCTGTATACAGTACGTGCACTGCAGCTCACACATATAGTGCTGCTACATTGTTACCCTTAGGCTCTGTATACAGTACGCGCACTGCAGCTCACACATATAGTGCTGCTACATTGTAACCCTTAGGCTCTGCATACAGTGCGTGTCCTGCAGCTCACACATATAGTGCTGCTACATTGTTACCCTTAGGCTCTGCATACAGTGCGTGTCCTGCAGCTCACACATATAGTGCTGTTACATTGTAACGCTTAGGCTCTGCATACAGTACGCGCACTGCAGCTCACACATATAGTGCTGTTACATTGTAACCCTTAGGCTCTGCATACAGTACGTGCACTGCAGCTCACACATATAGTGCTGTTACATTGTAACCCTTAGGCTCTGCATACAGTACATGCACTGCAGCTCACACATATAGTGCTGTTACATTGTAACCCTTAGGCTCTGCATACAGTGCGTGTCCTGCAGCTCACACATATAGTGCTGTTACATTGTAACCCTTAGGCTCTGCATACAGTGCGAGTCCTGCAGCTCACACATATAGTGCTGCTACATTGTAACCCTTAGGCTCTGCATACAGTACGTGCACTGCAGCTCACACATATAGTGCTGTTACATTGTAACTCTTAGGCTCTGCATACAGTACGCGCACTGCAGCTCACACATATAGTGCTGCTACATTGTTACCCTTAGGCTCTGTATACAGTACGTGCACTGCAGCTTACACATATAGTGCTGTTACATTGTAACGCTTAGGCTCTGCATACAGTACGTGCACTGCAGCTCACACATATAGTGCTGTTACATTGTAACCCTTAGGCTCTGCATACAGTACGTGCACTGCAGCTCACACATATAGTGCTGTTACATTGTAACCCTTAGGCTCTGCATACAGTACGCGCACTGCAGCTCACACGTATAGTGCTGCTACATTGTAACCCTTAGGCTCTGCATACAGTACGTGCACTGCAGCTCACACGTATAGTGCTGCTACATTGTAACCCTCAGGCTCTGCATACAGTATGCGCACTGCAGCTCACACATATAGTGCTGTTACATTTTAACCCTTAGGCTCTGCATACAGTATGCGCACTGCAGCTCACACATATAGTGCTGTTACATTGTAACCCTTAGGCTCTGCATACAGTACGTGTCCTGCAGCTCACACACATAGTGCTGTTACATTGTAACCCTTAGGCTCTGCATACAGTACGTGCACTGCAGCTCACACATATAGTGCTGTTACATTGTAACCCTTAGGCTCTGCATACAGTATGCGCACTGCAGCTCACACATATAGTGCTGTTACATTGTAACCCTTAGGCTCTGCATACAGTACGCGCACTGCAGCTCACACATATAGTGCTGTTACATTGTAACCCTTAGGCTCTGCATACAGTAGCGCACTGCAGCTCACACATATAGTGCTGCTACATTGTAACCCTTAGGCTCTGCATACAGTGCGTGTCCTGCAGCTCACACATATAGTGCTGCTACATTGTAACCCTTAGGCTCTGCATACAGTACGCGCACTGCAGCTCACACATATAGTGCTGTTACATTGTAACTCTTAGGCTCTGCATACAGTACGCGCACTGCAGCTCACACATATAGTGCTGCTACATTGTTACCCTTAGGCTCTGTATACAGTACGTGCACTGCAGCTCACACATATAGTGCTGCTACATTGTTACCCTTAGGCTCTGTATACAGTACGCGCACTGCAGCTCACACATAGAGTGCTGCTACATTGTAACCCTTAGGCTCTGCATACAGTGCGTGTCCTGCAGCTCACACATATAGTGCTGTTACATTGTTACCCTTAGGCTCTGCATACAGTGCGTGTCCTGCAGCTCACACATATAGTGCTGTTACATTGTAACGCTTAGGCTCTGCATACAGTACGCGCACTGCAGCTCACACATATAGTGC
Source organism: Ascaphus truei (assembly GCF_040206685.1). Taxonomy (NCBI): domain Eukaryota; kingdom Metazoa; phylum Chordata; class Amphibia; order Anura; family Ascaphidae; genus Ascaphus; species Ascaphus truei. Next base: position 754,725 of record NC_134485.1, on the reverse strand, counting down.
TGTTACATTGTAACCCTTAGGCTCTGCATACAGTACGTGCACTGCAGCTCACACATATAGTGCTGTTACATTGTAACCCTTAGGCTCTGCATACAGTACATGCACTGCAGCTCACACATATAGTGCTGTTACATTGTAACCCTTAGGCTCTGCATACAGTGCGTGTCCTGCAGCTCACACATATAGTGCTGTTACATTGTAACCCTTAGGCTCTGCATACAGTGCGTGTCCTGCAGCTCACACATATAGTGCTGCTACATTGTAACCCTTAGGCTCTGCATACAGTACGTGCACTGCAGCTCACACATATAGTGCTGCTACATTGTTACCCTTAGGCTCTGTATACAGTACGTGCACTGCAGCTCACACATATAGTGCTGCTACATTGTTACCCTTAGGCTCTGTATACAGTACGCGCACTGCAGCTCACACATATAGTGCTGCTACATTGTAACCCTTAGGCTCTGCATACAGTACGTGCACTGCAGCTCACACATATAGTGCTGTTACATTGTTACCCTTAGGCTCTGCATACAGTGCGTGTCCTGCAGCTCACACATATAGTGCTGTTACATTGTAACCCTTAGGCTCTGCATACAGTACGTGCACTGCAGCTCACACATATAGTGCTGTTACATTGTAACCCTTAGGCTCTGCATACAGTACGCGCACTGCAGCTCACACATATAGTGCTGTTACATTGTAACCCTTAGGCTCTGCATACAGTACGTGCACTGCAGCTCACACATATAGTGCTGCTACATTGTTACCCTTAGGCTCTGTATACAGTACGCGCACTGCAGCTCACACATATAGTGCTGCTACATTGTAACCCTTAGGCTCTGCATACAGTACGTGCACTACAGCTCACACATATAGTGCTGTTACATTGTTACCCTTAGGCTCTGCATACAGTGCGTGTCCTGCAGCTCACACATATAGTGCTGTTACATTGTAACCCTTAGGCTCTGCATACAGTGCGTGTCCTGCAGCTCACACATATAGTGCTGTTACATTGTAACCCTTAGGCTCTGCATACAGTACGTGCACTGCAGCTCACACATATAGTGCTGTTACATTGTAACCCTTAGGCTCTGCATACAGTACGTGCACTGCAGCTCACACATATAGTGCTGTTACATTGTAATCCTTAGGCTCTGCATACAGTACGTGCACTGCAGCTCACACATATAGTGCTGTTACATTGTAACCCTTAGGCTCTGCATACAGTACGTGCACTGCAGCTCACACATATAGTGCTGTTACATTGTAACCCTTAGGCTCTGCATACAGTACATGCACTGCAGCTCACACATATAGTGCTGTTACATTGTAACCCTTAGGCTCTGCATACAGTGCGTGTCCTGCAGCTCACACATATAATGCTGCTACATTGTAACCCTTAGGCTCTGCATACAGTACGTGCACTGCAGCTCACACATATAGTGCTGCTACATTGTTACCCTTAGGCTCTGTATACAGTACGTGCACTGCAGCTCACACATATAGTGCTGCTACATTGTTACCCTTAGGCTCTGTATACAGTACGCGCACTGCAGCTCACACATATAGTGCTGCTACATTGTAACCCTTAGGCTCTGCATACAGTACGTGCACTGCAGCTCACACATATAGTGCTGTTACATTGTAACCCTTAGGCTCTGCATACAGTACGTGCACTGCAGCTCACACATATAGTGCTGTTACATTGTAACCCTTAGGCTCTGCATACAGTACGCGCACTGCAGCTCACACGTATAGTGCTGCTACATTGTAACCCTTAGGCTCTGCATACAGTACGTGCACTGCAGCTCACACGTATAGTGCTGCTACATTGTAACCCTCAGGCTCTGCATACAGTATGCGCACTGCAGCTCACACATATAGTGCTGTTACATTTTAACCCTTAGGCTCTGCATACAGTATGCGCACTGCAGCTCACACATATAGTGCTGTTACATTGTAACCCTTAGGCTCTGCATACAGTACGTGTCCTGCAGCTCACACACATAGTGCTGTTACATTGTAACCCTTAGGCTCTGCATACAGTACGTGCACTGCAGCTCACACATATAGTGCTGTTACATTGTAACCCTTAGGCTCTGCATACAGTACGCGCACTGCAGCTCACACATATAGTGCTGTTACATTGTAACCCTTAGGCTCTGCATACAGTAGCGCACTGCAGCTCACACATATAGTGCTGCTACATTGTAACCCTTAGGCTCTGCATACAGTGCGTGTCCTGCAGCTCACACATATAGTGCTGCTACATTGTAACCCTTAGGCTCTGCATACAGTACGCGCACTGCAGCTCACACATATAGTGCTGTTACATTGTAACTCTTAGGCTCTGCATACAGTACGCGCACTGCAGCTCACACATATAGTGCTGTTACATTGTAACCCTTAGGCTCTGCATACACTACATGCACTGCAGCTCACACATATAGTGCTGTTATATTGTAACCCTTAGGCTCTGCATACAGTACGCGCACTGCAGCTCACACATATAGTGCTGCTACATTGTAACCCTTAGGCTCTGCATACATTATGTGCACTGCAGCTCACACATATAGTGCTGTTACATTGTAACCCTTAGGCTCTGCATACAGTACGCGCACTGCTGTTCACACATATAGTGCTGTTACATTATAACCCTTAGGCTCTGCATACAATACGCGCACTGCAGCTCACACATATAGTGCTGTTACATTATAACCCTTAGGCTCTGCATACAATACGCGCACTGCAGCTCACACGTATAGTGCTGCTACATTGTAACCCTCAGGCTCTGCATACAGTACGTGCACTGCAGCTCACACATATAGTGCTGTTACATTGTAACCCTTAGGCTCTGCATACAGTACGTGCACTGCAGCTCACACATATAGTGCTGTTACATTGTAACGCTTAGGCTCTGCATACAGTACGTGCACTGCAGCTCACACATATAGTGCTGTTACATTGTAACGCTTAGGCTCTGCATACAGTATGTGCACTGCAGCTCACACATATAGTGCTGCTACATTGTAACCCTTAGGCTCTGCATACAGTACGTGCACTGCAGCTCACACATATAGTGCTGTTACATTGTAACCCTTAGGCTCTGCATACAGTGCGTGTCCTGCAGCTCACACATATAGTGCTGCTACATTGTAACCCTTAGGCTCTGCATACAGTGCGTGTCCTGCAGCTCACACATATAGTGCTGTTACATTGTAACCCTTAGGCTCTGCATACAGTACGTGCACTGCAGCTCACACATATAGTGCTGTTACATTGTAACCCTTAGGCTCTGCATACAGTACGCGCACTGCAGCTCACACATATAGTGCTGTTACATTGTAACCCTTAGGCTCTGCATACAGTGCGTGTCCTGCAGCTCACACATATAGTGCTGCTACATTGTAACCCTTAGGCTCTGCATACAGTACGTGCACTGCAGCTCACACATATAGTGCTGTTACATTGTAACCCTTAGGCTCTGCATACAGTACGCGCACTGTAGCTCACACATATAGTGCTGTTACATTGTTACCCTTAGGCTCTGCATACACTGCGTGTCCTGCAGCTCACACATATAGTGCTGTTACATTGTAACCCTTAGGCTCTGCATACAGTACGCGCACTGCAGCTCACACATATAGTGCTGTTACATTGTAACCCTTAGGCTCTGCATACAGTACGTGCACTGCAGCTCACACATATAGTGCTGTTACATTGTAACCCTTAGGCTCTGCATACAGTACGTGCACTGCAGCTCACACATATAGTGCTGTTACATTGTAACCCTTAGGCTCTGCATACAGTACGCGCACTGCAGCTCACACATATAGTACTGTTACATTGTAACCCTTAGGCTCTGCATACAGTACGTGCACTGCAGCTCACACATATAGTGCTGTTACATTGTAACCCTTAGGCTCTGCATACAGTACGTGCACTGCAGCTCACACATATAGTGCTGTTACATTGTAACCCTTAGGCTCTGCATACAGTGCGTGTCCTGCAGCTCACACATATAGTGCTGCTACATTGTAACCCTTAGGCTCTGCATACAGTACGCGCACTGCAGCTCACACATATAGTGCTGTTACATTGTAACCCTTAGGCTCTGCATACAGTACGTGCACTGCAGCTCACACATATAGTGCTGTTACATTGTAACCCTTAGGCTCTGCATACAGTACGTGCACTGCAGCTCACACATATAGTGCTGTTACATTGTAACCCTTAGGCTCTGCATACAGTACGCGCACTGCAGCTCACACATATAGTGCTGCTACATTGTAACCCTTAGGCTCTGCATACAGTGCGTGTCCTGCAGCTCACACATATAGTGCTGTTACATTGTAACCCTTAGGCTCTGCATACAGTACGCGCACTGCAGCTCACACATATAGTGCTGCTACATTGTAACCCTTAGGCTCTGCATACAGTGCGTGTCCTGCAGCTCACACATATAGTGCTGTTACATTGTAACCCTTAGGCTCTGCATACAGTACGCGCACTGCAGCTCACACATATAGTGCTGTTACATTGTAACTCTTAGGCTCTGCATACAGTACGTGCACTGCAGCTCACACATATAGTGCTGCTACATTGTAACCCTTAGGCTCTGCATACAATACGTGCCCTGCAGCTCACACATATAGTGCTGTTACATTTTAACCCTTAGGCTCTGCATACAGTACATGCACTGCAGCTCACACATATAGTGCTGTTACATTGTTACCCTTAGGCTCTGCATACAGTACGCGCACTGCAGCTCACACATATAGTGCTGTTACATTGTAACCCTTAGGCTCTGCATACAGTATGCGCACTGCAGCTCACACATATAGTGCTGTTACAGTGTAAACCTTAGGCTCTGCATACAGTACATGCACTGCAGCTCACACATATAGTGCTGTTACATTGTAACCCTTAGGCTCTGCATACACTACATGCACTGCAGCTCACACATATAGTGCTGTTACATTGTAACCCTTAGGCTCTGCATACAGTACGCGCACTGCAGCTCACACATATAGTGCTGCTACATTGTAACCCTTAGGCTCTGCATACATTATGTGCACTGCAGCTCACACATATAGTGCTGTTACATTGTAACCCTTAGGCTCTGCATACAGTACGCGCACTGCAGCTCACACATATAGTGCTGTTACATTGTAACCCTTAGGCTCTGCATACAGTATGCGCACTGCATCTCACACATATAGTGCTGCTACATTGTTACCCTTAGGCTCTGCATACAGTGCGTGTCCTGCAGCTCACACATATAGTGCTGTTACATTGTAACCCTTAGGCTCTGCATACAGTATGCGCACTGCATCTCACACATATAGTGCTGCTACATTGTTACCCTTAGGCTCTGCATACAGTGCGTGCACTGCAGCTCACACATATAGTGCTGTTACATTGTAACCCTTAGGCTCTGCATACAGTACGTGCACTGCTGCTCACACATATAGTGCTGTTACATTGTAACCCTTAGGCTCTGCATACAGTACGTGCACTGCAGCTAACACATATAGTGCTGTTACATTGTTACCCGTAGGCTCTGCATACAGTACATGCCCTGCAGCTCACACATATAGTGCTGTTACATTATAACCCTTAGGCTCTGCATACAATACGCGCACTGCAGCTCACACATATAGTGCTGCTACATTGTAACCCTCAGGCTCTGCATACAGTACGTGCACTGCAGCTCACACATATAGTGCTGTTACAATGTAACCATTAGGCTCTGCATACAGTGCGTGTCCTGCAGCTCACACATATAGTGCTGCTACATTGTAACCCTTAGGCTCTGCATACAGTACGTGCACTGCAGCTCACACATATAGTGCTGTTACATTGTAACCCTTAGGCTCTGCATACAGTACGTGCACTGCAGCTCACACATATAGTGCTGTTACATTGTAACGCTTAGGCTCTGCATACAGTACGTGCACTGCAGCTCACACATATAGTGCTGTTACATTGTAACGCTTAGGCTCTGCATACAGTACGTGCACTGCAGCTCACACATATAGTGCTGTTACATTGTAACCCTTAGGCTCTGCATACAGTACGTGCACTGCAGCTCACACATATAGTGCTGTTACATTGTAACCCTTAGGCTCTGCATACAGTACGTGCACTGCAGCTCACACATATAGTGCTGTTACATTGTAACACTTAGGCTCTGCATACAGTACGTGCACTGCAGCTCACACATATAGTGCTGCTACATTGTAACGCTTAGGCTCTGCATACAGTACGTGCACTGCAGCTCACACATATAGTGCTGCTACATTGTAACCCTTTGGCTCTGCATACAGTACATGCACTGCAGCTCACACATATAGTGCAGTTACATTGTAACCCTCAGGCTCTGCATACAGTACGTGCACTGCAGCTCACACATATAGTGCTGCTACATTGTAACCCTTAGGCTCTGCATACAGGACATGCACTGCAGCTCACACATATAGTGCTGTTACATTGTAACCCTCAGGCTCTGCATACAGTACGCGCACTGCAGCTCACACATATAGTGCTGTTACATTGTAACCCTTAGGCTCTGCATACAGTACATGCACTGCAGCTCACACATATAGTGCTGTTACATTGTTACCCGTAGGCTCTGCATACAGTACATGCCCTGCAGCTCACACATATAGTGCTGTTACATTATAACCCTTAGGCTCTGCATACAATACGCGCACTGCAGCTCACACGTATAGTGCTGCTACATTGTAACCCTCAGGCTCTGCATACAGTACGTGCACTGCAGCTCACACATATAGTGCTGTTACATTGTAACCCTTAGGCTCTGCATACAGTACGTGCACTGCAGCTCACACATATAGTGCTGTTACATTGTAACGCTTAGGCTCTGCATACAGTACGTGCACTGCAGCTCACACATATAGTGCTGCTACATTGTAACGCTTAGGCTCTGCATACAGTACGTGCACTGCAGCTCACACATATAGTGCTGCTACATTGTAACCCTTTGGCTCTGCATACAGTACATGCACTGCAGCTCACACATATAGTGCAGTTACATTGTAACCCTCAGGCTCTGCATACAGTACGTGCACTACAGCTCACACATATAGTGCTGCTACATTGTAACCCTCAGGCTCTGCATACAGTACGTGCACTGCAGCTCACACATATAGTGCTGCTACATTGTAACCCTTAGGCTCTGCATACAGTACGTGCACTGCAGCTCACACATATAGTGCTGTTACATTGTAACCCTTAGGCTCTGCATACAGTACGTGCACTGCAGCTCACACATATAGTGCTGTTACATTGTAACGCTTAGGCTCTGCATACAGTACGTGCACTGCAGCTCACACATATAGTGCTGCTACATTGTAACGCTTAGGCTCTGCATACAGTACGTGCACTGCAGCTCACACATATAGTGCTGCTACATTGTAACCCTTTGGCTCTGCATACAGTACATGCACTGCAGCTCACACATATAGTGCAGTTACATTGTAACCCTCAGGCTCTGCATACAGTACGTGCACTACAGCTCACACATATAGTGCTGCTACATTGTAACCCTCAGGCTCTGCATACAGTACGTGCACTGCAGCTCACACATATAGTGCTGCTACATTGTAACCCTTAGGCTCTGCATACAGTACGTGCACTGCAGCTCACACATATAGTACTGTTACATTGTAACCCTCAGGCTCTGCATACAGTACATGCACTGCAGCTCACACATATAGTGCTGCTACATTGTAAACCTTAGGCTCTGCATACAGTACATGCCCTGCAGCTCACACATATAGTGCTGCTACATTGTAACCCTTAGGCTCTGCATACAGTACGCGCACTGCAGCTCACACATATAGTGCTGTTACATTGTAACCCTTAGGCTCTGCATACAGTACGTGCACTGCAGCTCACACATATAGTGCTGTTACATTGTAACCCTCAGGCTCTGCATACAGTACATGCACTGCAGCTCACACATATAGTGCTGCTACATTGTAACCCTTAGGCTCTGCATACAGTACATGCACTGCAGCTCACACATATGGTGCTGTTACAGATGCAGCGGCCGTTATTCGAACATATCACAGAGCCGTTTTCGTGGGCTCTGCTGTATTCCACGCGGTATTCACACCGCATTCCCGCATTCACACCGCTTTCCCGCATTCACACCGCATTCGCGCATTCATACCGCATTCACACCGCATTCACATCTCATTCACACCGCATTCACACCGCATTCACACCGCCAGGCACTTGCGGTTTACCTCGGTTGATCTGTTTAATTTAATGGTTTCGGATTTCTTTGGGTGCAATTCTTCGCGTGTCCGCCAGGTGGCAGAAATTAATGAATTGTAATGTTTACAGTTCTGTGCTACTGTGTCAATTTGCAGGTGTGTTAAACCAGATAAAAACCCAGTCTACGGATACAGTGTTCCCTTGTGAATCGACCTTGGTCCCTGAAGACGTTATCAAATGTAGGATCTTCATAATAAAAACTTATAAAACTCAAAGCTGTGGGCTTTTTCTACATTCCTATCCTTGCACAATTGCTGACTGGACTGGACACCATGTCTACACCGTATAGGTATAAAAAAAACTGACTGTAGTTATGCATTTTTAATATTTTCTGCAATTAATGCTGCAACAGATAACATCCCGGGGTTTAGTTATTTAGTTATTTATATAAGTGGGGTAAGGGAAATGGAAAAGAAGTCTGCATCTGCCTATTGCGGAAAAGTGAGTAGGTATACACTGCGGTGCAATGTAGGGCAAACGAGGATACAATGAAGAAGAGAGAAAGTTCCTCACTGCACGCACTCACTGTGATGTATTGTGCAGTATGAATTGTGAATAAAAGCCTTTTATTAGCTACCTAAAAATAGTATGGGTGAGGGGATTAGGTATCAGTGATCCATGACCTGTCCCTGAGAACCACTACCGTTCAAAAAACTCCTATTAATATAGATACCGCATTAGCGGGAACATAGCATATTGTGTAGCATACAGAGCCACTCACTAGTATCGTGAGGGCACTAGGGTACATATAACTCCATCGCTAACAATCTGATAGAGCTCATATGGTCTGCTGACACCCGAATACGGCAGCCAACACTGCATACTCTTATTTACTGAAACATATATGGTGTGGTGGAAAGGAATAAGCCACCAACCGAAAGGCACTGAATGTACTCAGTATGTAAGAGCTACATTATGGCAGGAAATACAAGATACTGTAGCTACACTGTATCTGATGATAAGATAATATATCCAAGTCAAAGATATATAACTCCGCTATGCGTGTGGTAGGGGCGCACACCATGCGTGTTAAAATAAATGAATGTCTGTCACGGTACTTGTGGTACTACTGACGGTGTAATGAGATTAGAGTATTTGTATGAATATCAGGTAAGTAATAATATGCAATGTTGTCAATTACTACAAGTCAGCGTTCTAATACACCCTATAGTGGTGTGTGTGTACTGATTTTACCAACATCCTATAAGTTGGTTAAAAGGATACACCCAATGGATCCCCTGTACATGGTATTGAAACACAATGTATTAGAGAGTATAGTGTACCAAGAAGTGCCTTTAACCCCGTGGGGATCTCCCCTATATTACAGGTAATATTGGTTGGCAAAAGGTGAATGCATAAAATATTCAAACCATCCGTGGCATTAAACAGCAAATTAGTAAGTCACAAAGTTTCATTCATCAGTATCTATGGCCATCTCCATACTGGCTTACAGTGCAAGTGTTATTCTATGAATAGAACATTGTAACACTTTGTCTGCCTCACAGGAGTTACAATTCATATAGTTACTCTCCTTGTGATGAAAGGACTTATATATATATACTAGCTGAGAGACCCGGCGTTGCCCGGGATGTAATGTTCCCGTTCCTCTCTCTCCTCCCCCCTCTCTCTGTTTGTCCCCCATTCACATCAATCCAGTCCCCCCCCCCCCTCCCTCCTTTACAGCTTCATGTAGCGTGTGTGCGTCAGTCACTGTGTGTTTGCTCGCGCGTCAGTGAGTCTGAGGCAGAAACACAAACACACACAGACTGACGCACACACAGTCAGTGTGTGCCTCAGTCAGTGTGTGCGTGCGTCAGTCAGGCTTTGTGTGCGCGTCAGTCAGTGTGTGCGTGCGTGCGGCAGTCAGTCAGTGTGTGCGCGCGGGGCGTCAAAGGCAGGGGGGGGCGTCAAAGGCAGGGGGGGGCGTCAAAGGCAGGGGGGGGCGTCAAAGGGAGGGGGGGGCGTCAAAGGGAGGGGGGGGGCGTCAAAGGGAGGGGGGGGCGTCAAAGGGAGGGGGGGGGGCGTCAAAGGGAGGGGGGGGCGTCAAAGGGAGGGGGGGGGGCGTCAAAGGGAGGGGGGGGGCGTCAAAGGGAGGGCGTCAAAGGGAGGGGGGGGGCGTCAAAGGGAGGGGGGGGGCGTCAAAGGGAGGGGGGGGGTGTCAAAGGGAGGGGGGGGCGTCAAAGGGAGGGGGGGGGCATCAAAGGGAGGGGGGGGCGTCAAAGGGAGGGGGGGGCGTCAAAGGGAGGGGGGGGGCGTCAAAGGGAGGGGGGGGGCGCCTCAAAGGCATGGATTCCTCCCCCTGCATTTCCTGCAGTGGACAGGAGGGGGGGGGCAGTGGACAGGAGGGGGGGGGGGCAGTGGACAGGAGGGGGGGGGGCAGTGGACAGGAGGGGGGGGCAGTGGACAGGAGGGGGGGGGCAGTGGACAGGAGGGGGGGGCAGTGGACAGGAGGGGGGGGGCAGTGGACAGGAGGGGGGGGGCAGTGGACAGGAGGGGGGGGCAGTGGACAGGAGGGGGGGGCAGTGGACAGGAGGGAGGGGGGGGCAGTGGACAGGAGGGGGGGGGGGCAGTGGACAGGAGGGGGGGCAGTGGACAGGAGGGGGGGGCAGTGGACAGGAGGGGGGGGGCAGTGGACAGGAGGGGGGGGCAGTGGACAGGAGGGGGGGGCAGTGGACAGGAGGGGGGGGGCAGTGGACAGGAGGGGGGGGGCAGTGGACAGGAGGGGGGGGGCAGTGGACAGGAGGGGGGGGGCAGTGGACAGGAGGGGGGGGGCAGTGGACAGGAGGGGGGGACGCAGTGGACAGGAGGGGGGACGCAGTGGACAGGAGGGGGGACAGGAGGGGGGACGCAGTGGACAGGAGGGGGGACGCAGTGGACAGGAGGGGGACGCAGTGGACAGGAGGGGGACGCAGTGGACAGGAGGGGGGGGGCAGTGGACAGGAGGGGGGGGCAGTGGACAGGAGGGGGGGGCAGTGGACAGGAGGGGGGGGCAGTGGACAGGAGGGGGGGGGCAGTGGACAGGAGGGGGGGGGGCAGTGGACAGGAGGGGGGGGGCAGTGGACAGGAGGGGGGGGGCAGTGGACAGGAGGGGGGGGCAGTGGACAGGAGGGGGGGCAGTGGACAGGAGGGGGGGGGCAGTGGACAGGAGGGGGGGGGCAGTGGACAGGAGGGGGGGGGCAGTGGACAGGAGGGGGGGGGCAGTGGACAGGAGGGGGGGGCAGTGGACAGGAGGGGGGGACGCAGTGGACAGGAGGGGGGACGCAGTGGACAGGAGGGGGGACAGGAGGGGGGACGCAGTGGACAGGAGGGGGGACGCAGTGGACAGGAGGGGGACGCAGTGGACAGGAGGGGGACGCAGTGGACAGGAGGGGGGGGCAGTGGACAGGAGGGGGGGGCAGTGGACAGGAGGGGGGGGCAGTGGACAGGAGGGGGGGGCAGTGGACAGGAGGGGGGGGGCAGTGGACAGGAGGGGGGGGGCAGTGGACAGGAGGGGGGGGGCAGTGGACAGGAGGGGGGGGGGCAGTGGACAGGAGGGGGGGGCAGTGGACAGGAGGGGGGGCAGTGGACAGGAGGGGGGGCAGTGGACAGGAGGGGGGGGGCAGTGGACAGGAGGGGGGGGGGCAGTGGACAGGAGGGGGGGGGCAGTGGACAGGAGGGGGGGGCAGTGGACAGGAGGGGGGGACGCAGTGGACAGGAGGGGGGACGCAGTGGACAGGAGGGGGGACAGGAGGGGGGACGCAGTGGACAGGAGGGGGGACGCAGTGGACAGGAGGGGGACGCAGTGGACAGGAGGGGGACGCAGTGGACAGGAGGGGGGGGCAGTGGACAGGAGGGGGGGGCAGTGGATAGGAGGGGGGGGCAGTGGACAGTGACACACACACACACACACACACACACACACACACACACACCTCAGTTGATGCGCCCTTTCTCAGTTCCGTTTGGCGCCGGAGGTGGGGAGCGACACCTACCTGTACTTCCGGGCGCCGCCACCGTCTGACTCGGCGCCGCGAGGGAGGAAGGGGGTCCGCCATCTTACGCGCCGCGTGGCAGCTGCGGGAAGCGAGGTGATTTGGAGCGGGGAGGGGGGAGAGGTGATTTGGAGCGGGGAGAGGTGATTTGGAGCGGGGAGAGGTGATTTGGAGCGGGGAGAGGTGATTTGGAGCGGTGAGGGGGAGAGGTGATTTGGAGCGGTGAGGGGGGAGAGGTGATGCCGCTGGGGAGGGGGAAAGGTGATTTGGAGCGGGGAGGGGGAGAGGTGATTTGGAGCGGGGAGAGGTGATTTGGAGCGGGGAGAGGTGATTTGGAGCGGTGAGGGGGGAGAGGTGATGCCGCTGGGGAGGGGGAGAGGTGATGCCGCTGGGGAGGGGGAAGAGGTGATGCCGCTGGGGAGGGGGAAGAGGTGATACCGCTGGGGAGGGGGAAGAGGTGATGCCGCTGGGGAGGGGGAAGAGGTGATGCCGCTGGGGAGGGGGAAGAGGTGATGCCGCTGGGGAGGGGGAAGAGGTGATGCCGCTGGGGAGGGGGAAGAGGTGATGCCGCTGGGGAGGGGGAAGAGGTGATGCCGCTGGGGAGGGGGAAGAGGTGATGCCGCTGGGGAGGGGGAAGAGGTGATGCCGCTGGGGAGGGGGAAGAGGTGATGCCGCTGGGGAGGGGGAAAAGGTGATTTGGAGAGGGGAGAGGGGTGCGTGTGCGTGTGCGTGTGCGTGTGTGTGTTTTATTTATTTTTTTGGACCTTTGGCCCGTCACTCCGCCTCAGGCCAATGAGAGGTGTGGGGGGCGGGCCAAGGGGGTGGTGTGAGTGTGTGAGGCCAATGAGAGGTGTGCGGGGGCGGGCGGGCCAAGGGACCAATGAGATTGCCGCTAGGGACACCGGACATCCAGCAGGCAGGCATGCATGCAGGCAGGCAGGCAGGCAAACATACAGTGCTTTCACTAATATAGTATAAGATATATACGTGTATACTACAACTCTCCTTCAGTCACATTTATCATGTGTGATACTTTGTGTTCTGAGGCACATTCTAATAATGAATTTAAGCCTCGAGGTGCGATTCAGAAGTCCGCTTCCAGTTATAGCCTCGCTCGATTGTAAAGACAATGTAGTATAAATGTGAAATTAACCCCTCGCCAAAATCCGTTATTCAGCTCAGTTGCAAATGCTAGCACATTAAAGTAGGGAGTCCTCCTCCCCCTGAAGAAGCGTGACGACGTTCACGGGAAGCGTGCGTCGGGTAGATGTGACGTCATGACGCTGACGCCTACACAGTGACCGGACCAGAGGAGTGGAACCAACGAGGAAGCGGGTTGTATAGCGCCGGTGTCTGCCATGCTATTGATTTGCCGTTTATGGGTTACAATCGTTAGACTAGGTGGCTGCTGTGGTTTGTACCTCTATGCATCGACCGTCACATTGCTAGCATGTGTTACTGTGGGGGCTGTCAGCTATAAGCTACCTGGTTATGTGACACCATTACAGCACAACCTCTGAGAGATACAGTATCTGAACTCTTATTGTGCATCATTGTGACATTGGTTGCCCTTACCATAAGAGTTTATGTGAAATATGGGGGTTTGTCTCGGGGGATGCTACCTATTATTATATAGGTGTTTGTACCCAACAGATTGGCAAAGTGACAGTCAGATGCAGTTATTGCACATGTAGTGATATATCCACCACTGTCGATTCCTATTACACCTCATAGCAAATGTATCAATATGGTCTGAGCAGCAGCCACTCTGGAAGCCTCACATTAGTGACTTATGACTGGGGTTATTGGCCATAACAGCTAAGATGTTACTGTCTACCATATACAGCCAACTCCATACTACGTGTAGGGGTCCTTATTCATTTAGGGATCGCCACTGTGGACTGTGGTACTTGTATTGTGCTATGCATTGATTTTATTTAGCACACGCAGTTCTCTACACTTATCAGGTTTACTTTTTTCACCTGTGAGGCTGATTCACCCTTGGCATTCCTCTGCTGCCTCCACCAGCTTGTAGTTAAGGAGATAGGTCATTCACTAGGTTGTTAGTTCACAGCCACAATGTATTTGGCCATTGCGTCACCGTGTGGTAATTAATAGGTGTTTGCCTATCCAGTGACTTTAATACTTATACCTATCCTATTATACTGATATATTACCACACCTGGTCCGGGTGTCACTGAGGGGATTTTATTCACATTGAACACTAATCACTTGTATGTCCCTTTTAGATATGCATTAGATGTTAATAACATTGTATTATTTTGTTTTATACGTATGGGGTCTCCGGCGATCCAGGTACTCCCTTGTTGTTGTGACATGTTCTGAGTATTCACTCCGCAGACATTTCTGCAATACTTACCATACATAGGTAGAGTGCACACTAAGAGGGATTCGTTCATGTGATACCCATTGGATCTCACATAGCTGATACATCATGGATCATTGATACCTGATCCCCTCACTCATACTATTTTTAATTAGCTAATAAAAGGCTTTTATTCACAATTCATATTGCACACTACATCACAGTGAGTGCGTGCAGTAGGGAACTTTCTCTCTTCTTCACAGTTTAGTTATTTAGTTAGTCTCTGGGGTTTAGTTATTTAGTTATTCTCTGGGGTTTAGTTATTTAGTTAGTCTCTGGGGTTTAGTTATTTATCTAGTCTCTGGGGTTTAGTTATCTAGTCTCTGGGGTTTAGTTATTTAGTCTCTGGGGTTTAGTTAGTTAGTCTCTGGGGTATAGTTATTTGTATTGTATTGTATGTCTTTATTTATATAGCGCCAAAAGTGTACTCAGCACTTCACAAAGAATACAGTACAGGGAATTAAAATGATACAATAAGTGCAGCAAAATCAGACAATAGGAAAGGAAATCCCTGCCCCGAAGAGCTTACAATCTAAGAGGTATGGTGGGAGACTTACAGAGACAGTAGGTGAGGGAATAAGTGCTGTATGGCAATGCTTGGCCACAGTGGGTGATAGGAGTGGCTGAGTATGGGACAGTAACCATGAGTGCAGGCTGTTGGGATGCTTAACTTGTGGGGTGAGTTTTAAGGTTAGTCAGTATTAAATCAGAAGGTTAACACCATTTACAGGGGAAGAGATGGCAGACTGCATGGGTGATATCAGGTGTGTGGCTTGGTTCAGGCTGACAGTAGGGTAGATCCACAGCAGCAGGAAGGAGTAGATAGAGGGTGTGAATAGAGGATTTGTGTGGGTGCTTTTTATTGAGGAGTAAAGAAGTTGTTGGAAGAGAGGTGTATAAATAATGGTGCAGTGGGGAGTGGGGAAGTTGGATAAGTTCACAAAGTAGTGAGGAAACAGTAAGCAAAAAAAGCAATAGGTAGGGCATGGTGAGATGCAGGAGGAGACAGTCCAGGTATTGGAGGATAGGAAGAGTACAAAGAATCATAGCATTTAGAAAATCAAGATCTCACAGCTGCAGAGTTGTTGTTGTGCAGAGTCCAGATCTTCCTCCAATCTTCAACTCCAAAATTAACTCCAGACACTTTCAATGTTACACTTTAAAATGTAGCACAGCCATATGGCTCACAGCCAAAAGAGCCTGCGGTATATAGTTTAACACATTCAATTGACTAACAATTAAGGGGGGGAGGGAGGGGGTCTGCCTATTCAGCTCATACCAGGTAGATGTTAATTTGATTAAAGTTCCTTCAGTTGTTTGATAGAAATCAAACCAGTCATACCAGATAGATGTTAATTTGATTAACATCAAATTAGATGTTTATTTAGTTAGTCTCTTGGGTTAGTTAGTTAGTCTCTGGGGTTTAGTTATTTATCTAGTCTCTGGGGTTTAGTTATTTAGTTAGTCTCTGGGGTTTAGTTAGTTAGTTAGTTAGTCTCTGGGGTTTAGTTATTTAGTTAGTCTCTGGGGTATAGTTATTTAGTTAGTCGCCGGGGTTTAGTTATTTATTTAGTCTCTGGGTTTTAGTTATTTAGTTAGTCTCTGGGGTTTAGTTGTTTAGTTAGTCTCTGGGTTTTAGTTATTTAGTTAGTCTCTGGGGTTTAGTTGTTTAGTTAGTCTCTGGGGTTTAGTTAGTTAGTCCCTGGGGTTTAGTTAGTTAGTCTCCGGGGTTTAGTTATTTAGTTAGTCTCTGGGCTATAGTTATTTAGTTAGTCGCCAGGGTTTAGTTATTTATTTAGTCTCTGGGTTTTAGTTACTTAGTTAGTCTCTGGGGTTTAGTTAGTCTCTGGGGTTTTGTTGTTTAGTTAGTCTCTGGGGTTTAGTTGTTTAGTTAGTCTCTGGGGTTTAGTTAGTTAGTCTCCGGGGTTATTAGCAGGTCTCAGACTTTCCACGGACATTTCATGTGTTTTTTCAGAACAGCCGCGGTAGTTGGAGGAAGACTTCCCTGTGTGTGGTATTGCGATATAGTCAATATCATCTCTGAAGAATTGTACCTGTAAATAAGTGTCCAATCAGATGTAATTATTAACAGCAGAAGGGGAAAGCAGAGATCGGTGCCAGTTGGATGAGTTACGGGATTGCATCAAATCCAGAGACCTTGAAGCCTGACAGACAGATCAGATTAAAGAGTTTCCTGTTGCGTGGGATAGAGAGAAGACATTCCTCTTATCACAGAAGTCCTATTTACCTCATTAAATAAAAAAATCCATTCTTCATGGTGCAACATTGTGACCTTTTAATAACATTTTAATAAAAGCTAAAAAGTAGGATAAAGCTTTTTAAGACTGCTTCTGTATAACTCTTCTTACCCAGCTCTAAAGAGATCCCATCAGATTGGCACTATACATTGCAGGGCTCAATCTCTCCTCTCAGGGTGCTGGGTGCAGGGTGCATGCTGGGCTCAATCTCTCCTCTCAGGGTGCTGTATGCAAGGTGCAGGCTGGGCTCAGTCTCTTCTCTCAGGGTGCTGGGTGCAGGGTGCAGGCTGGGCTCAGTCTCTCCTCTCATGGTGCTGTATGCAGGGTGCAGGCTGGGCTCAGTCTCTCCTCACAGGGTGCTGGGTGCAGGGTGCAGGCTGGGCTCAGTCTCTCCTCAAAGGGTGCTGTATGCAAGGTGCAGGCTGGGCTCAGTCTCTCCTCTCAGGGTGCTGTATGCAAGGTGCAGGCTGGGCTCAGTCTCTCCTCTCAGGGTGCTGGGTGCAGGGTGCAGGCTGGGCTCAGTCTATCCTCTCAGGTTGCTGTGTGCAGGGTACAGGCTGGGCTCAGTCTCTCCTCTCAGAGTGCTGGGTGCAGGGTGCAGGCTGGGCTCAGTCTCTCCTCTCAGGGTGCAGGGTGCAGACTGGGCTCAGTCTCTTCTCTCAGGGTGCTGGGTGCAGGGTGCATGCTGGGATCAGTCTCTCCTCTCAGGGTGCAGTATGCAGGGTGCATGCTGGGCTCAGCCTCTCCTCTCATGGTGCTGCTCCACAGACACAGACCTCACTGGAGAGAAACATATGGCAAAACATAATACTCTGGACTTCATACACTGGCAGCTCTGACTCCTACACTGCAGAGGTACTTATACTTGTTTCCAGTAGTAAGGCATACATTGGCAGTCTCTTGCATACAGTCAGTAATGCCCCATAGCAAATGGGCCCAATACACTTCAGACTGCTGAATTAGTAACCCACTCCTATGTACTGCATACTTTTCCATAGCTATGTGAGTTGGATCGCACTAGGAACCTTCCAGTTGGACTGATCCAAACATACTTCGGGGTTAATATGCTGAGAATTCTATCAAGATCATTTTGATCCTTGCTAATAGTGCTAACAATCTTGGACCCTTACTACAGGCGCTTACTTACAGGGCAAACGATGACAGGACATCTCTTACCACATATAACTATACGCACAAACCTATTGACAGCTGACAGTGAGGCCCTCAGTCTGAACTCTTAAGAAAAGGGGAAATGTCCTCGGGCGCGTCACTCTGCTCCCAGCTCCACGACGTATGTTACGTGAAAAATAGAAGAGAAAGGGGAGGGCCACAATAAAAAACAACTCCAAGTTATACACACTTCTTATTTTTAGAGTGGGAAGGGAGGGGTGGTAGGGGAAAACAGGGGAAGAATGATATTGAACACACTTTTAGGGTAGAGACACACTCACATGGAATTTCTAATATCATGAGCTGGTATTCTCGCCTCAGCATGTAATGACATAGGTTGTAGATGAGGAAGTGCCCTCTGGTATCTTCCTTGACAAAATATAAAAGGGAAAAACAAAATAGTGTAATACAATTTAATTAGACAATGGGTGCATGAGATTTAAAACTTACAAGCGACCGATATTTTCAAGCATAGAAAGGAGATGTCGCCGGGCTCCACAGTATATCCCTCTCTGGGTTGCAGTGTTGCTTCTCGGCTGATCCCTGCTGGCAGAAGGTCTTTGTATCTGTATATGGGGATAATTCTGGCTGCAGTATGGATACTTAAGGCCCGTGCACAGGCTATGTTCTCCTCCGGCCGCCTATCTCCTCCACAGATGTAGTCTTCAGCTTCGTTACTCCGTTGCGCGTGCGCATGCGCAGACGGCTAGATGCTGGGCCAGGATACAGGGAAAGAAAACTCCTCGCTACGGTGGCTTGGAAGGACCAAAAAAAAAAAATTTTAATCCAATTTTTTATAGTATTTTATCACAAAGTAGTTCATTCTAATCAATATTAACAGACTCCCACAACAAAGTTTTAATTGCCCAATATTTCTTCCGTCTTAGTTTCTATTTTCAATCTCCTACAGGGCGCATGTAATTAATAAAGGTTTTCCAACATGCCACCTGTTTTTATATAAATGAAATATAATTTAAATGTATGTATAATATTATGTGCATCAGTGTAGATTAGCCATATAGAACATCCCAAGTGCCTAGAGAATAACCAGTACACTCAAGGTTAAACCGGAGAACTCCCAAGATATAAAAGACTGCAGCTACCCTGACTCTGCCAACGTCACTGAGGAAGCATTGGCGAAATGCGTCTGACGTTTTTTGGTCCTTCCAAGCCACCGTAGCGAGGAGTTTTCTTTCCCTGTATCCTGGCCCAGCATCTAGCCGTCTGCGCATGCGCACGCGCAACGGAGTAACGAAGCTGAAGACTACATCTGTGGAGGAGATAGGCGGCCGGAGGAGAACATAGCCTGTGCACGGGCCTTAAGTATCCATACTGCAGCCAGAATTATCCCCATATACAGATACAAAGACCTTCTGCCAGCAGGGATCAGCCGAGAAGCAACACTGCAACCCAGAGAGGGATATACTGTGGAGCCCGGCGACATCTCCTTTCTATGCTTGAAAATATCGGTCGCTTGTAAGTTTTAAATCTCATGCACCCATTGTCTAATTAAATTGTATTACACTATTTTGTTTTTCCCTTTTATATTTTGTCAAGGAAGATACCAGAGGGCACTTCCTCATCTACAACCTATGTCATTACATGCTGAGGCGAGAATACCAGCTCATGATATTAGAAATTCCATGTGAGTGTGTCTCTACCCTAAAAGTGTGTTCAATATCATTCTTCCCCTGTTTTCCCCTACCACCCCTCCCTTCCCACTCTAAAAATAAGAAGTGTGTATAACTTGGAGTTGTTTTTTATTGTGGCCCTCCCCTTTCTCTTCTATTTTTCACGTAACATACGTCGTGGAGCTGGGAGCAGAGTGACGCGCCCGAGGACATTTCCCCTTTTCTACCCATACTCATACAGAGGTTGGTGAATAACCTCTGAAAGACTCAGGCAGCGGAATCATTCTGTGGAAAGGACTGAAGCCATACCTTGAATAGTAGGCAAAAAACTTTTTTGGCGCGAATTTTCTCTTTTTTTAATGAACTCTTAAGAACCTGTTTCTAGAACATTGGGTGGAGCTGCTGTATATATACCTTTATATCTCTCTATAGTGACATCACTAGTATCAAGTATAGACAGAAGAATACACTAGGCGCTCTCTGATAGGTGCAGTGTAGAAATTGCAGTGGAGAAATTGTGAAAATATAATGAAATAGGTTGATGATTATGATAGATACAAGAATAAAAGTGTATCAAAAAATAAATTGTGATCACTGCTTAACCATGTATTGTATTGTATTGTATGTCTTTATTTATATAGCGCCATTAATGTACATAGCGCTTCACAGCAGTAATACACGTGGTAATCAAATAATTAACAGATAATATAAATAACAGATCATGGGAATAAGTGCTTCAGACATAAAAGTAACATTAAGGAAGAGGAGTCCCTGCCCCGAGGAGCGTACAGTCTAATTGTAGAATCTTCCTTGGCTCCTTGTAGAAGTGGTGAGGTAAGTGTTCAGGGAGCGTAGAGAATCACATGTGAAAATACAAAAACATAAACAAAATATAGTGCAGGATCGTCCAAAATCAATCTTCTCATGCATGTATGTCTTTATTTGTATAACTAGACCGAGGATGAGACACGCACTCAATATCAAGGGTAATAGAGGTGGGGTACTTAGCTGCCGGGGCGCTGGTCCTGGGGAGCTCCTCTAGTCCCAAATGTTCCAGTACAAAGAAGAAGAAGCAGGCGCACGGTCTAACTCAAAAGGAGGTTTAATAAACCTTAATAATTAATTAATAACCCTCCTTTTGAGTAAGACCGTGTGCCTGCTTCTTCTTCTTTATTTGTATAGCGCCATTAATGTACACAGAGCTTCACAGCAGTAAAAGTTACAATCATATAAATAATAAGATATAAATAACACAAAGGGAAGAAGTGCTTCTGACTTAAAGGTAACATTTAGGAAAAGGAGTCCCTGTTCCGAAGAGCTTACAATCTAATTGGTAAATAAGAGGGAAGGGGGAGTGGGGAATGAACTGGGCGCTTCAAAGAGTGAAAATATAATAAACAGTGTCAAAAATATTTAGGTAAACCACATGGGGCCTCATGCAGTAAGCCCCGATAAGGCGTTTATCGCCATTTTTTCCCTTCCAGATTCAGTAAGCCCCGATAAGTGGGAATTATCGGCAACTTTTCTTCCGAAAAAAAATTTTCACCACCCGGCTGCCGATAAGCCACTTATCGGGACTTTTTTAACCCACCTGAATTCAGTAAGCCCCGATCAGCTTTTCTGTGCTGATCGGCAGGCCAGATTGGAGATTTTATGGCCAATCCAGCCCGCCAACTAAAGTTGGCAACTTGCTGAAGGAGAAGCATCGGCAAGGGCGACACTTAGAAAAAATCAGCCCTTTTTCCTGCCTGTGATTGATGCCGGGGGTCTCCGGAGCTGATACCCGCACCGGAGCCCCCCGGCATGCATCCGAGGCAGGAAAAAGGCATTTAAAAGCCACTTCATTACCTTAGCGGCTAACCGCTAAGGCAATGAAGGGGTTAACCTACCGTGCCAGCGTTATTGTGGGTAGCGGTGATGGGTGAGGGGGGTATTTGGCCCTGGGTGTGAGTTTAGGACTTGCGGGGGGGTTGCGGGGGCACTTAACCCCTTCACGACCGTAGCAGTTAATACCGCTACGGTCCTGAAGGGGTTAAGGCCTCCTGCTACCCACCCGCAAGCCCTAAACTACCACCGTTGGGGCTAATACCCCTTTCACCCACCCCCACTAGCCACAATATTAAAAAAATACACACCCCAGCCCCACAATAACTAAATAAATAAATAATTAAAGAAATATATATATATATATATATATATATATATATATATATATATATATATATACCCAACAACACCTATACCCCCCTAACATACTGTATAGTAATGTGCACAATGACTATTATCCACAAAAGGATAATAGTGCAGTTGTCCATTTACAATACATACACACCAATAAAGACATTAAATACATGTAGCACTCACCCATGTACGGCTGCCACGATGAAGGCCATCCTCATCTTCATCCTGCTCATGCCCCATCCGCTTCTGCAAAACAGACACAAGAATTAAAACATTCTATGTTATGTCCCCTAACCCCTTAATCACCATAACGGTTATTAACCGCTACAGTCATTAAGGGGTTAACCCACCATCACCCACATACCCTCCCCCACTAACCCCCCAACCCTGAGGCCCAACCACCCTCACCCACTATCCACAGGGGAGTACTACCAAATACCCTTGGGGCCTATACCCCCTCCCCCAGCACATACAGTACAATAATGAGCCAAATAATTATTATCCACATAGGTATAACACATTATTTGGCCATTATTAAACACATTCAATACGGTAATAAAGTGATTTAAATTGTACTAACCTCATCAATAAGAAGTCTCCATCGCCAGCATAATCCTTGGTGTCCGTTGCCAAAATAATAAATAGCCAAAACATTTGAATACCAGTAACATAACACTGAACCCCTTAATCACCTTATCGGGTACTAACCTGAAAGGTAATTAAGGGGTGAAGCCATCCTGCAATGCCAACAACACTTATACATAACATCCTCAATGATTTAAAAACCAATTGCCTAACCAAATCACATTTAATCATTCAATCTGAAGGCTCACATGCCTCTTAAAACATTGCATTTACAGTGTATACATGTAGCATAACATGTAAACTGCATGTACACGCTGCAAATCAATGTTAACAATACAATAATGCCACTCAAATCGCCATACATCACAAGAAGTATATTATTTAATACAATAAACTCACCATCAATGAATTAACACACATCAATTACATCCCTAAACAATTAAAATACCATCCATACCAATTACACAATGAACTAAAGCTATCGTAACAGAGAACACTTCAAAACATAGAAAAAAGTACACCAACAATTACAATATACTAAAGCAAGGCTTTCCATAACCTACTGTACGGCCTAGAAGCCCAAAACTTACATCTCTCTAATAAAAAAATACATTTACCACACATCTATGCATAGCCACAATGAATAACAATACAGAATATCAAGCTTTAACAACAGTATCATTTATTACCCTGTATATATATATGTAGACATACATACATACATACATACATACAGTGGCAACAAATGATATGCATTTTAAAAAATGAACACATGAAAAAGCATCAAAAAACACAGTTACATTCAATACATTTCTTTCTTAAACTTACCATTACTTGCCCCCACCGACTCCCGTTGATCAGCTTACTCACGAACCAATCCACGAACCAATCCACGACACCATCCACGACACCATCCACGAAAGAATCCAGGAACAGGAAACCATGAAATAAACAAACATTAAACATTAAAATAATACAACATGACAATCAAGGGTTGTTCTAGTTTTAATCCATGTGAATCTGTATTAAAATACCTTGTTCCGGGGTCTTCTTGGCGTCCGGTGCCACGCCCTGGTCTTTAATCTTCAGGAGGAGGTCCTTCCTCCTCGGCGTCTGTCTTCAAAATGAGACGCCATAGGCTTTTAAAGGCCTATGACGTCACATTTGTCGTCATATGGTTCCCACGGCCCTGATTGGGCCGTGAAAACCATGTGTTTTAGCCGATGTAAAAAAAATTGATGACGTCACTTAAAGGCAATGACAGCACAGCCAATCAGAATGGCTTTGCTGCAATTGCCTTTAAGAAAACGTCATGAAAAGACACATGGCCGGACTCGCATGGTAGGGCAGCCAATCAGAGTAGGGATGGAGTTCCCACGCTCTGATTGGCTGCCCTACCATGTGAGTCCGGCCATGTGTCTTTTCATGACGTTTTCTTAAAGGCAATTGCAGCAAAGCCATTCTGATTGGCTGTGCTGTCATTGCCTTTAAGTGACGTCATCAATTTTTTTTACATCGGCTAAAACACATGGTTTTCACGGCCCAATCAGGGCCGTGGGAACCATATGACGACAAATGTGACGTCATAGGCCTTTAAAAGCCTATGGCGTCTCATTTTGAAGACAGACGCCGAGGAGGAAGGACCTCCTCTTGAAGATTGAAGACCAGGGCGTGGCACCGGACGCCAAGAAGACCCCGGAACAAAGTATTTTAATACAGATTCACATGGATTAAAACTAGAACAACCCTTGATTGTCATGTTGTATTATTTTAATGTTTAATTTTTAATGTTTGTTTATTTCATGGTTTCCTGTTCCTGGATTCTTTCGTGGATGGTGTCGTGGATTGGTTCGTGGATTGGTTCGTGAGTAAGCTGATCAACGGGAGTCGGTGGGGGCAAGTAATGGTAAGTTTAAGAAAGAAATGTATTGAATGTAACTGTGTTTTTTGATGCTTTTTCATGTGTTCATTTTTTAAAATGCATATCATTTGTTGCCACTGTATGTATGTATGTATGTCTACATATATATATATATACAGGGTAATAAATGATACTGTTGTTAAAGCTTGATATTCTGTATTGTTATTCAGTGTGGCTATGCATAGATGTGTGGTAAATGTATTTTTTTATTAGAGAGATGTAAGTTTTGGGCTTCTAGGCCGTACAGTAGGTTATGGAAAGCCTTGCTTTAGTATATTGTAATTGTTGGTGTACTTTTTTCTATGTTTTGAAGTGGTTCTCTGTTACGATAGCTTTAGTTCATTGTGTAATTGGTATGGATGGTATTTTAATTGTTTAGGGATGTAATT
The DNA here is from genome assembly GCF_040206685.1 of Ascaphus truei. Taxonomy (NCBI): domain Eukaryota; kingdom Metazoa; phylum Chordata; class Amphibia; order Anura; family Ascaphidae; genus Ascaphus; species Ascaphus truei. Next base: position 729,923 of record NC_134485.1, on the reverse strand, counting down.
GATGTGTGTTAATTCATTGATGGTGAGTTAATTGGATTAAATAATATACTTCTTGTGATGTATGGCGATTTGAGTGGGATTATTGTATTGTTAACATTGATTTGCAGCGTGTACATGTAGTTTACATGTTATGCTACATGTATACACTGTAAATGCAATGTTTTAAGAGGCATGTGAGCCTTCAGATTGAATGATTAAATGTGATTTGGTTAGGCAATTGGTTTTTAAATCATTGAGGATGTTATGTATAACTGTTGTAGGCATTGCAGGATGGCTTCACCCCTTAATTACCTTTCAGGTTAGTACCCGATAAGGTGATTAAGGGGTTCAGTGTTATGTTACTGGTATTCAAATGTTTTGGCTATTTATTATTTTGGCAACGGACACCAAGGATTATGCTGGCGATGGAGACTTCTTATTGATGAGGTTAGTACAATTTAAATCACTTTATTACCGTATTGAATGTGTTTAATAATGGCCAAATAATGTGTTATACCTATGTGGATAATAATTATTTGGCTCATTATTGTACTGTATGTGCTGGGGGAGGGGGTATAGGCCCCAAGGGTATTTGGTAGTACTCCCCTGTGGATAGTGGGTGAGGGTGGTTGGGCCTCAGGGTTGGGGGGGTTAGTGGGGGAGGGTATGTGGGTGATGGTGGGTTAACTCCTTAATGACTGTAGCGGTTAATAACCGCTATGGTGATTAAGGGGTTAGGGGACATTACATTGGATGTTTTAATTATTGTGTCTGTTTTGCAGAAGCGGATGGGGCATGGGCAGGATGAAGATGAGGATGGCCTTCATCGTGGCAGCCGTACATGGGTGAGTGCTACATGTATTTAATGTCTTTATTGGTGTGTATGTATTGTAAATGGACAACTGCACTATCATCCTTTTGTGGATAATAGTACTGTTGCCCATTACTGTATTGTATGTTGTGCATTGCTGCTATGTTTATTGGGGGCATTTGTCCCCAATAAACATGCTACTATGCGTTAACCCCTTCATTGCCTTAGCGGCTATCCGCTGTGGTAATGAAGCAGCATTAATGTATTTTAATAATATTGTGCGGGAGCAGGAGGCCCCCTGAGCTGAAGCGCATTTATTTGTGGCTCAGAGACCCCCTGCTTCCCGAGTTACAGGCCCCGGTTTGGGCCATCGGTTACAGTGTAGACGCCATATTTGTTGCGGGAACGCTATAAACATGGCGGCGACACTGCCACACGATGACACATACCGGGGCCTGTAACTCGGGAAGCAGGGGGTCCCTGCTCCACAAAGCAATGCGGTTCAGCTCAGGGAACCCCCTGCTCACTGTACAGTATTATTAAAAATACATTCATGCTACTTCATTACCGTAGCACATAGCCGCCAAGGTAAGGAACGAGTCTTTATTGATGTGTGTTTTTTACTGATAGTGTAGATATGCAGAGGGTCTCCGGAGCAGAACCGCGTTGGTTTCAGCTCCGGGGACCCCGTGCTCCCCGAGATACAGGCCCCTTTTGGGGTGCCGGTATCCCTCTGCTTTGTTTACAGGTCGCGGTCACGTGATCAGGACCTTTAAACGCAGAGGGATACCGGCACCTCATAAAGGGGCCTGTATCTCGGGGAGCACGGGGTCCCCGGAGCTGAAACCAACGCGGTTCAGCTCCGAAGACCCCCTGCACATGTCCACTATCAGTAAAAGTTGTTTTTAAATACTTTATTTGTTGCCGATGTTTGCGCTGAGAGAGCGGCTTGTCTCTCTCAGCTGCAAACATCTATCGGCAGAAAAGGCCTTATCGGGAGCCAGGCTGTATCGGCACAGGCTCATCGGCAGCTTTGCTTTCGCAGTGCTTCGGCAGGGATCGGAAGTATTCGGCCCTTACTGAATACTGCGAGGGCAAATCGCCCAAAAAAAGCCTTTTCGCAATTCTTGCCGAAAATTTTGTATCGGGGCTTACTGCATGAGGCCCTATATGTGTGAGCTGCAGTGCGCGTACTGTATGCAGAGCCTAAGGGTTACAATGTAACAGCACTACTGGTATATGTGTGAGCTGCAGGACACGCACTGTATGCAGAGCCTAAGGGTTACAATGTAGCAGCACTATATGTGTTAGCTGCAGTGCACGTACTGTATGCAGAGCCTAAGGGTTACAATGTAACAGCACTATATGTGTGAGCTGCAGTGCGCGTACTGTATGCAGAGCCTAAGGGTTACAATGTAACAGCACTATATGTGTGAGCTGCAGTGCACGTACTGTATGCAGAGCCTAAGGGTAACAATGTAGCAGCACTATATGTGTGAGCTGCAGTGCACGTACTGTATGCAGAGCCTAAGGGTTACAATGTAGCAGCACTATATGTGTGAGCTGCAGTGCACGTACTGTATGCAGAGCCTAAGGGTTACAATGTAACAGCACTATATGTGTGAGCTGCAGTGCACGTACTGTATGCAGAGCCTAAGGGTTACAATGTAGCAGCACTATATGTGTGAGGGTTAAACACCAGAATTGCCCGAATAATTCTAGTGAATAAATAATTAAAGTGCAGTAATGTTACTTTATTCTTCCCCCTCTCATTGCTGCACAAAGGGGATTCACACTTTCCTCCTAGGGAAGAAATGTCTCACTCACACATGTGTACTGGGACCTGAGGATTACATATTCCTCACATGGACCCCAGTTAAGAGGATCCAGAGAGAGTTACAACATGAAGTCAGATCCCATCAGGACTTTGAGGAGAGAGAGAGGAGAAGGGAGAGAGGAGAGGGGAGAAGGGGGGAGTAGAGAGAGGAGAGAGAGGGGAGGGAGGAGATAGGGGAGGGAGAGAGAGAGATGAGAGAGGGGAGAGAGATGAGAGAGGGGAGAGAGGGGAGAGAGGGGAGAGAGGGGAGAGAGGGGAGAGAGGGGAGAGAGGGGAGAGAGGGGGGGGAGGGAGGAGAGAGGGGGGGAGGGAGAAGAGAGGGGGGGAGGGAGGAGAGAGGGGAAAGAGAGGAGAGAGAGGGGAAAGAGAGGAGAGAGAGGGGAAAGAGAGGAGAGAGAGGGGAAAGAGAGGAGAGAGAGGGGAAAGAGAGGAGAGAGAGGGGAAAGAGAGGAGAGAGAGGGGAAAGAGAGGAGAGAGAGGGGAAAGAGAGGAGAGAGAGGGGAAAGAGAGGAGAGAGAGGGGAAAGAGAGGAGAGAGAGGGGAAAGAGAGGAGAGAGAGGGGAAAGAGAGGAGAGAGAGGGGAAAGAGAGGAGAGAGAGGGGAAAGAGAGGAGAGAGAGGGGAAAGAGAGGAGAGAGAGGGGAAAGAGAGGAGAGAGTGGGGAGGGAGGAGAGAGTGGGGGAGGGAGGAGAGAGTGGGGAGGGAGGAGAGAGTGGGGGAGGGAGGAGAGAGGTGGAGGGAGGAGAGAGGGGAAAGAGAGGAGAGAGTGGGGGAGGGAGGAGAGAGTGGGGGAGGGAGGAGAGAGGTGGAGGGAGGAGAGAGGTGGAGGGAGGAGAGAGAGAGGATTGAGTTACAACATGAAGTCAGATCCCATCAGGACTTTGAGGAGAGAGAGAGAGTAGAGGGGAGGGAGGAGAGAGGGGAGAGGGGAGTGAGTAGAGAATAGAGCGAGTTGGGAGGGGAGAGAGAGGATAGAGAGGAGAAAGAGGGGGAGGGAGGAGAGAGAGGAGAGCGAGGGGGGGGGGGAGAGAGAGGAGAGAGAGGGGGAGGGAGGAGAGAGAGGAGAGAGAGGGGGGAGGGAGGAGAGAGAGGAGAGAGAGGGGGGAGGGAGGAGAGAGAGAGGAGAGAGGGAAGAGGAGAGAGAGGAGAGAGGGAAGAGGAGAGAGAGGAGAGAGAGGAGAGAGAGGAGAGAGAGGAGAGAGAGGAGAGAGAGGAGAGAGAGGAGAGAGAGGAGAGAGAGGAGAGAGAGAGGGAGGGGAGAGAGAGGAGAGAGGGGGGAGGCGGGAGGGGAGAGAGAGGAGAGTTACAACATGAAGTCAGATCCCATCAGGACTTTGAGTTGGAAATAATCCCTGATTCTCGGATGTGATGTTTACTTATCAATCAGTCCAAATACTGCTCCTGTTCCCAAACAAGAGAGAGGATAGGGGAGGGAGTAAAGAGGAGAGCGGAGAGGAGAGCGGAGAGGAGAGAGGAGAGGAGAGAGGAGAGAGGAGAGAGGAGAGGAGAGGGGACAGGGGACAGGGGACAGAGGAGAGACAGAGGAGAGACAGAGGAGAGTGCGTGTGTGCGTGTGTGCGTCTGTGTATCTGTGCGTGTGCGTCTGTGTATCTGGGCGTGTGTGCGTCTGTGTATCTGTGCGTGTGCGCGTGTGCGTGTGTGCATCTGTGCATGTGTGCGTCTGTGTATCTGTGCGTGTGTGCGTGTGTGTGTCTGTGTATCTGTGCGTGTGCGTGTGTGCGTGTGTGCGTCTGTGTATCTGTGCGTGTGCGTGTGTGCGTCTGTGTATGTGTGCGTCTGTGTATCTGTGCGTCTGTGTATCTGTGCGTGTGTGCGTCTGTGCGTCTGTGTATCTGTGCGTGTGCGTGCGTGCGTCTGTGTATCTGTGCGTGTGCGTGTGTGCGTCTGTGTATCTGTGCGTGTGCATGTGTGTGTGTGCGTCTGTGTATCTGTGCGTGTGCGTGTGTCCGTATGTGTCTGTGTATCTGTGCGTGTGCGTGTGTGCGTGTGTGCGTCTGTGTATTTGTGCGTGTGCGTGTGTGCGTCTGTGTATCTGTGCGTGTGTGCGTGTGTGCGTCTGTGTATCTGTGCGTGTGCGTGTGTGCGTCTGTGCGTGTGTGCGTCTGTGTATCTGCGTGTGTGCGTGTGTGCGTCTGTGTATCTGTGCGTGTGCATCTGTGCGTCTGTGTATCTGTGCGTGTGCATGTGTACGTCTGTGTATCTGTGCGTGTGCGTGTGTGCGTCTGTGTATCTGTGCGTGTGCGTGTGTGCATGTGTGCGTGTGTGCGTCTGTGCGTCTGTGTATCTGTGCGTGTGTGCGTGTGTGCGTGTGTGCGTGTGTGCGTCTGTGTGCGTGTGTGCGTCTGTGTGCGTGTGCGTGTGCGTGTGCCTGTGCGTCTGTGCGTCTGTGCATCTGTGTGTGTGTGTGCGTGTGTGCGTGTGTGCGTCTGTGTATCTGTGCGTGTGCGTGTGTGCGCGTCTGTGTATCTGTGCGTGTGTGTGTGCGTCTGTGTATCTGTGCGTGTGCGTGTGTGCGTGTGTGCGTGTGTGCGTCTGTGTATCTGTGCATGTGCGTGTGTGCGTCTGTGTATCTGTGCATGTGCGTGTGTGCGTCTTTGTATCTGTGCATGTGCGTGTGTGCGTCTGTATCTGTGCGTGTGTGCGTCTGTGTATCTGTGCGTGTGAGTGTGTGCGTGTATGCGTGTGTGCGTCTGTGTATCTGTGCGTGTGTGCGTTTTGCGTCTGTGTATCTGTGCGTGTGCGTGTGTGCGTGTGTGCATCTGTGTATCTGTGCGTGTGCGTGTGTGCGTCTGTATCTGTGCGTGTGCGTGTGTGCATCTGTGTATCTGCGTGTGTGCGTCTGTGTATCTGTGCGTGTGCGTCTGTGTATCTGTGCGTGTGCGTGTGCGTGTGTGCGTCTGTGTATCTGTGCTTGTGCGTGTGTGCGTCTGTATCTGTGCGTGTGCGTGTGCATGTGTGCATCTGTGTATCTGTGCGTGTGCGTGTGCGTTTGTGCGTCTGTGTATCTGTGCGTATGCGTGTGTGCGTCTGTGTATGTGTGCGTGTGTGCGTCTGTGTATCTGCGTGTGTGCGTGTGTGCGTCTGTGTATCTGTGCGTGTGCGTGTGTGCGTCTGTGTATGTGTGCGTGTGTGCGTCTGTGTATCTGCGTGTGTGCGTGTGTGCGTCTGTGTATCTGTGCGTGTGCATCTGTGCGTCTGTGTATCTGTGCGTGTGCATGTGTACGTCTGTGTATCTGTGCGTGTGCGTGTGTGCGTCTGTGTATCTGTGCGTGTGCGTGTGTGCATGTGTGCGTGTGTGCGTCTGTGCGTCTGTGTATCTGTGCGTGTGTGCGTGTGTGCGTGTGTGCGTGTGTGCGTCTGTGTGCGTGTGTGCGTCTGTGTGCGTGTGCGTGTGCGTGTGCCTGTGCGTCTGTGCGTCTGTGCATCTGTGTGTGTGTGTGCGTGTGTGCGTGTGTGCGTCTGTGTATCTGTGCGTGTGCGTGTGTGCGCGTCTGTGTATCTGTGCGTGTGTGTGTGCGTCTGTGTATCTGTGCGTGTGCGTGTGTGCGTGTGTGCGTCTGTGTATCTGTGCATGTGCGTGTGTGCGTCTGTGTATCTGTGCATGTGCGTGTGTGCGTCTTTGTATCTGTGCATGTGCGTGTGTGCGTCTGTATCTGTGCGTGTGTGCGTCTGTGTATCTGTGCGTGTGAGTGTGTGCGTGTATGCGTGTGTGCGTCTGTGTATCTGTGCGTGTGTGCGTGTGTGCATCTGTGTATCTGTGCGTGTGCGTGTGTGCGTCTGTATCTGTGCGTGTGCGTGTGTGCATCTGTGTATCTGCGTGTGTGCGTCTGTGTATCTGTGCGTGTGCGTCTGTGTATCTGTGCGTGTGCGTGTGCGTGTGTGCGTCTGTGTATCTGTGCTTGTGCGTGTGTGCGTCTGTATCTGTGCGTGTGCGTGTGCGTGTGTGCATCTGTGTATCTGTGCGTGTGCGTGTGCGTTTGTGCGTCTGTGTATCTGTGCGTATGCGTGTGTGCATCTGTGTATCTGTGCGTGTGTGCGTCTGTGTATCTGTGCGTGTGCGTGTGTGCGTGTGTGCGTGTGTGCGTGTGTGCGTGTGTGCATCTGTGTATCTGTGCGTGTGCGTGTGTGCGTCTGTATCTGTGCGTGTGCGTGTGTGCATCTGTGTATCTGCGTGTGTGCGTCTGTGTATCTGTGCGTGTGCGTCTGTGTATCTGTGCGTGTGCGTGTGCGTGTGTGCGTCTGTGTATCTGTGCTTGTGCGTGTGTGCGTCTGTATCTGTGCGTGTGCGTGTGCGTGTGTGCATCTGTGTATCTGTGCGTGTGCGTGTGCGTTTGTGCGTCTGTGTATCTGTGCGTATGCGTGTGTGCATCTGTGTATCTGTGCGTGTGTGCGTCTGTGTATCTGTGCGTGTGCGTGTGTGCGTGTGTGCGTGTGTGCGTCTGTGCGTGTGCGTCTGTGTATCTGTGCGTGTGCGTGTGTGCGTCTGTGTATCTGTGCGTGTGTGCGTCTGTGTATCTGTGCGTGTGTGCGTCTGTGTATCTGTGCGTGTGTGCGTGTGTGCGTCTGTGTATCTGTGCGTGTGCGTCTGTGTATCTGTGCGTGTGCGTGTGTGCGTCTGTGTATCTGTGCATGTGCGTGTGTGCGCGTGTGCGTGTGTGTATCTGTGCGTGTGCGTCTGTGCGTCTGTGTATCTGTGCGTGTGCGTGTGCGTGTGTGCGTCTGTGTATCTGTGCGTATGCGTGTGCGTGTGTGCGTCTGTGTATCTGTGCGTGTGCATGTGTGCGTGTGTGTATCTGTGCGTGTGCGTGTGTGCGTCTGTGTATCTGTGCGTGTGCATGTGTGCGTGTGCGTGTGCGCACAAGACACGATGCGGGACCGCCTTGGACAAGATTTGTATCTTTTGGCGCGGCGGCCGAGCATTGGCCGCGTCATGGCGGCGGTTCAGCCAATGAGGGCGAACCAGGCGCGTGACATCATGGCCGCGCTGGTACTGGTTATTGGGGCATATACTGGCGGACCCCCATTAACCTAGGGACCCCTGACTGTACCTGAGATACCCACATCCCTATGCCCCCATTTACCTTTCTGGTCTGTACTGAAGCAGGGAAACCTGGCGGTGAGTCACGCAACTGACTACCAGGGAGGATTTTAACCGGAGCGATTTGTCTACATGTCCACGGGAATCTGACCTGATTCCCGGATATATTTTCGGGGTATCCAGCAACACTGGACCCCTTCTACCTATACACATTCTGACAACACGTTTACCGCAACCCCCCTCCCCCTCCCCCCCTTTGAAACTCACAGTCTGAGAATCTCCCCTGGATAGCACTCCTGGAAAGGTAAAACACACATATGCAGGTTCCATAAACGTGTTCAAGAGCTGACACTCTAAACTACCCAATATGGCTCAGCGGTAACCAGCCGGGCATAATACCTTTATTGATGGCCTGGTTACCCCATCACCGTCACAGTGAGTAAGACAGGAGTGAGTAAGAAAGGAGTGAGTAAGAAAGGAGTGAGTAAGAAAGGAGTGAGTAAGAAAGGAGTGAGTAAGAAAGGAGTGAGTAAGAAAGGAGTGAGTAAGACAAGGATAAATAAGACAGGGGTGAGTAAGACAAGGATAAATAAGACAGGGGTGAGTAAGACAGGGGTGAATAAGACAGGGGTGAGAAAGACAGAGGTGAGAAAGACAGGGGTGAGAAAGACAGGGGTGAGAAAGACAGAGGTGAGAAAGACACGGGTGAGAAAGACACGGGTGAGAAAGACACGGGTGAGAAAGACACGGGTGAGAAAGACACGGGTGAGAAAGACACGGGTGAGAAAGACACGGGTGAGAAAGACACGGGTGAGAAAGACACGGGTGAGAAAGACACGGGTGAGTAAGACAGAAGACAGTAAGGCTGGGGCCATGGTGCCGCAGAGCGTGCGGACGCTGAGCGATCTCATTGCCTTAAGGCAGTGATCGCGTCCATGCGGCGTGCTGGCACATTCGCATGGAAGATGGAGGGGCACGCGTTGCGCAAGAAATCAGATGAATCTGATTTCTTGTCGCGACAGGCCAGTCACGTGAGAAGTTCACCCAATGAGGGCGAACCAGCTCTGTGACGCCCCTAGGAACGCCCCCACGGCCCATCCACCATGGCCAGGGAAAGCACCCACTTCACATGGGTCACTTCCCAGCCTCCGCACGCCTGCGCAGGCGAAGGCGCCATGGCACCAGCCTAAGAGAGAACACACTTTATCACAAATAGAAAGATCACCTCAACCACAATACAAATAGCCTTTACTGAAGGAACACATGCTACATTTGTTACATTTCAATGATTGTTTTGGAAGCTATTGCACCAAAAGTCAAGAAGACCAAGCTGCCATTCTATCAAACCTGGAGCTGTGAGACATACTTTGAAGTAGTGATAATAACATGAATGTTGCACTTTCTTAACTGCTTCTTGCCTTTAGTTTAAGGATGAACTAAACAAGATTTAGGGGTTGCTGAGGTCCGATGCCTCACTTCTCCCTGAACTGGTCCGTGGTCAAGACAGAATAGCTTCTCATCTAAAAGTCTTAAAGGTTAATGCCATAAATGTAATAGACGGTATGTTCTCTGAGCTGAAGTTAGACCTGGAAATTATTATTATAATGACAGAGTTTGTGAATTATTCATATGCTCAGGTAATGACAAGAGAATGTTTAGAGCTTTCAGAATGATCAAACTTACTTTCAGAGTCCAAGTCTCACACAGGATGGGGGTATTTCATGTTGTTTAGTTACTCCACCCAGTAACATGCAATTCGAGCTATGGAGAGACTATTTTCATCTGCTCACTATGTTATTTTGTGGTGAAGCCGTATTCCACATGCTATGAGATATCTTATCCTCTTCTCATCTCCGTTCTCTCTATCTTCTCCTAATTCTTGCTGCTGGGGATTTATCTCCTTACCCTGGACCTAGCCATATACACACCAGCACTCCACCATAACTCCCTACATCTTTCACCACCATCCATACGAAGTGTGTTAACCCATCTAACTTAACACCCATTCCTTGTCTCCTTCTCTATTTCCTTCTCATGCGCCCTCTGAAATGTCCACTCTGACTTAAAAGGCTCTGGTTCTACATGACCTCTTCTGCTCTTACTCACTTTATCACTTTGCTCTAACAGAAACTTGGCTCTCCCAAAATCACTCGGCTGTTTAGGCTGCTGTCTCCTATCGTGATGTCTCTTTCTCTCACACTCCATGCCTCAATGGCCGGAGTGGAGGGGTAGGTCTCCTCCTCTCCCCCCACGGCTTTCCTTATTTCTCTCCTCCGACTCTCCTGACACTTTACTGGGAGATTTTAACTGTCATCTTGATGACCCCTCATTCTCCTGGGCATCTTGCCTTCTCTCTTTAACCTCTTCCTTTGGCCTCTACCACTGGACCAATTCCAGCACCCGCAGGGATGGTCACTTCTTAGACCTGATATTTACTAAAACCTGGTAACTTTCCAATTTCTTTATCTCACCCTTTCCACTCTCTGAGCATCATCTCCTATCATTTACCTCTACTCATTCCCCTAACCCCCTCCTACCTGTTCTACTCGCTACTTTAGAAACATTTGCTTCATTAATATCTCTGGTCTGACATGTACCCTGAATGCTAATCTCTCTTCTCTCTCCTTCCTCTGAACCTAACAGTCTTGTCAACTATTACAATGCTATCTATGCCTACCCTCTCACTTGCTCTATATTCCCCTTCTCTGCTCCGGCACACCCATCATTCTAACCTATGGCCTTGGCTAAATTAACATATACGCTTCCCTTATACATGACTAGCTCCTCTGAATGAATGGAGGAAATCTCACACTCTTCATTTCAAGTTTATCCATTCCAGTTTTAACTCTGCTCTCTCTAAGGCTAAATAACACTACTTCTACTTACTCATCAACACTCATCCAACTCATGCACTCTTTTCTCTATACGGTATCTGACTCCCTCCTCCGACCTTCTCCTCCCACTTCCCATCCTTCCTTCACTTCTCCTAAAGCCTTTGCTGGCATCTTTAAGGCAAGGTGGATGCTATGCACAAATAGATTCCTTCTCTCCCTTACCCCTCTCTGCTTCTTCCCAAACCTCCTTCTTCCGCTCCTGCCTCCTTTTCTCCTGTTACAGAGTTTAAAGTTTTTAAGCTGATCTTCTCTTCTCCCTCTTCCACATGCCCTCTCGATCCTATCCCCTGACAGCTTAACAGAACTCTTATCCCTGTCTTAGTCCCCACTCTCACCCACATCTTCAATTCCTCCCCTATGATCAACTTTCTTAATTCCCATGCCCTCCTGTACCCTTACAATTTAGCAATACAGCTGACTCAACAGAGACTGTGCTGTGAGGATTCGGGGGTCACGACGGTCGCAGCGTGACCTCACCTTGCATTGCTCCCGCTGCTGCCGGACGTCTCCCTCGCCGGTCCCGTCTGTTCCCCATGGTTGGGGGACTCCCTCCTCGTCCTCGACGGGCGGCCGCTGTTCCACGGGTGGCTGGGACTCCGGCGGCTGCCGTCACTCTTGGGCGCGCGCTCCCTCTCGTTACTGAGCACGCACCGGATCGAGTTAATTTATTCACTGCTCCTGCAGTGAAGCCATGACCCCAGCTCCCGCACAGGCTGCAATCATGCTTCAATGCTACTCACCTGCATTCCTCTCAAGGTAGCCTATCCAGGATGGCTTCATGCACTCCTCCAGGCCCTCTTTCCATTCGCCAGCCGCACTATATTATGCCTGTCCTGCCATTCCCACATCGCTCAACATAGTCTCCACTTGCGGATGTCTACTCTGGTACTTCCTCTCTTGTCTTCGTTCATTCGAGTCACGACCCGACTTGGCGGACAGCACTCTCTGGCTCTGAACCCCGGCTCTCAACTGAACGCACTGCTTCCTACGCCCCTCGACCTCTGCTTGGACAACGACCTTCCGGAACTCTCCACTCCCTGATCTTGGCTAACGGCAACGACTATGGCTCTTCTTCTCCGGAACCGGCAAGTATTGCTACAGATTTTTCCACCTGGCCTGGCAACGCCTGGAACACCACACTCCGGACACGCTCCGTGTGCTGCGGGTGCATGCACATATACGTCCCCACCTCAGTATAAGGGACGGGTCTGGTCTGTGGGCAGCACCGGCGTAACATTATGTCGAGCCCACAAGATGCAGACCAGACTGATCTGGCCTCGATGATGACGGCCATGTATCCACAAATCCAGGCCTTAACGGACCAGATGGCTCTCCTCAGTCAACAGGTACAGGACCTTTCTCTTCAGGCACCACCTGTGGGGGCACCATCGGCGCAGGCAGAACCGGTATCTGTTTTGTCCCCAGGTCCGAAGATTCCGGCCCCTAAACCGTACGCAGGGGACCCGCACGCCTGTCGTGGTTTCCTCAACCAATGCGAGTTCCAGTTTGAGAAGGCTCTGCAGCAGTATTCCACTGGTCGTAAGAAGGTGGCTTATGTATACTGCCTACTCACAGGTAATGCACTGGCATGGGCCTCCCCGATTTGGGAACTGCATCCCGAGATCACCCGAGATTATGCAGCCTTTAGACGAGACTTTCGACAGGTATTCGACACCCCCGCACGCCAAGAAACTGCCTCTGACACCCTGCTCCAGCTTTCACAGGGACGTCAATCCGTTGCCCTATTGGAGTTCAGGACCATAGCAGCTGAGAAACGCCTTCTGGCGAGGCTTATCAGATTCTGTAAAGGATGAACTCGCATCACAACCCAGGCCAGGACTTCTGGAGGAACTCATCTCCTAAACCATTCGTGTGGATCAGCGTCTTCAGGTACGCCACGCTCAGCGCCAGCACCCCCAATTTTTGACCTGTCGTGCCCCTTTTCCCAGGTTCTCTTCTACCATGGGACCCATCGTCTCCCCGCTGCCCGCTCTGGAGGCTCCGGAGCCAATGCAACTCGGAGTCCAGCGCCCTCGGCTACCTATACGACAGTTGTACCAAGCCGGTGGGTCATGTTACTATTGCGGATCTTCCAAGCATCTGATCCGCGAATGTCCACTTTGTCCGGGAAACGACCAAGCCCAGTGAGTACGAAGGGACTCTCCCTGGGTGCTAAGTTTCCTTGTCCCCTTTCCAGGAGGGAACTTCCCAAAAAATTGACCATTCCCGTCTAATTAACCTCTTGTTGCCTGAACCCTGCTAGTACCTTGGACTCTGCTTCTCTCCACTCCTGATCCGGCTTGTACGACCATTCTCCATTCTCTAGTCCTGACCTTGGCTAAGTACTCCACGATCTGACATTCTCCAATCCTGAACCTTTCTACGTACCCCGACCATCCGCTACTCTCCAGTCCTGAACCTGGCTACGTACCCCGACTATCCGATACTCTCCACTCCTGAACCTAGCTACGCCCTTTGACGATCCCCAACTCTCCGCTCCTGAACCTGGCAAGTACTTTAACTATTCTCCAATCCGTAACCCTGACCTGCTTTGAATGACTACTCTACATTCTAGGCGCGCCTGTGTGGCTGTGGGTCGGCGTTAACCAATTCCCTACCTTAGCACCGCGGTCGCGCTTCATTTGTGGTGAGCTACTGTACGCGTTACATAAAGGACTCATGAGGATGGCCAGCATGCAAATCCGCTCATCAGCTGTAGCATTTGCCCCCCATGAGACGAGAAGGATGGCTATTCCAGAATTAGGGGTCTAAGCAGGTACAGGAACAATTGGAACTACAGGCAAAATACTGTTCCCCGCAATCCCCAGACCCAGTCCTTCACCAACATCCCGGTGAGCACCTCATTCCTCATCTGATTCATCTTCCTCCAGTGGTGGCATTAATTTACCCACCCTGTGCTGGTGTTACTCCACTGCGGCTGCAGTGTTCGTGCTTGAAAGGAGAGCAAGGCTTGTCTCGTATTAGTCCACATCCTCTTCTAGCTCTGTCTTTGCCCGACCAGCCGTCGGTAACCCACACTCCTCACACAGGGCAATGAGCCTGGCACGAGTCCAGGAATGGAATCTCCCCGCTCGCTGGTCCATGATCCACCCGCAGGCAACAGGAGAGGGCACAAAGAGGGACCGTGTTATTCGCTTCTCCTGTAACTCGTGTGTGTGCTATCTCAGGTTTTGGGAACTCTTAACTGAGAGCCTCCCCACTATGCTATAGTACACCGTAAGATACTATATCATAGATTCAATCAGATCCCACTGCTGCCACCAGTAAATAAGCATGTCACGGGAGACTAGTGCTTTTTGACACATTAATACCTGGATCCTTTTGTTAAATAAAACGTGAAATAAAATAAAATTGTGATTTATTTACAAGAGAACACAAACAGCTTGAATTATAAAAATATCGCAAATAATCACTTACGGGAACGGGGCAAAACGAAATCAAATACTTCCAGAATGAAAGTCCTTGAAATCAGGTCCCCAGTTATCAATTCTCAGGGGTTGATACACAAGAGGGAGACGCGAAAACAGTATTTTGGCTAGGGGCCCAGCTTGCGGACCCAGTATCTCCGTCAAATGAAATAATTTCGTTTTTCCCTTGCAGAATTAGTTTCCAAGTCCTTAGTTCTTATGAAATCCTGAGCGGGGTACAAGTCCTTGGTTGCAGTAAAAATATCCATTTTGGACTGCGCTCTATCCTTTCCGATATAAAGCAGCGACAGCGTGCACTGGCTTATAATACCCTCACAAGCCTATCTGGGCAATGGGCAACCAATCTTTGGCATGGGAGCCAAATTCTACCCTATGGCAAGGTTGCCAATAGTTCCTGTAACCGGGCAAAGGGTGTCACGGCAGGCTAAGGGTCATGCGCTAATTTCTCACTTGACCCGCTTCGCATACCTGATCAAACCCCCTTGCCCCAGCGACAGAAAGTCTACCTGCCTTGAGATACCTCACCATTTGTTAGGCAAATGGTTTTAATTAAATTACCAGCACCTCACACTCAGGCCAGGTTAAAATCTTTGAAACCCCGGACTTTCGCAAACATCCGGGCGGCCTCTCCCCAGGGTCTCTTAGAAGCCAGGACATTCCTTTATGTATGACTCCCCCTGGAATGGCTGACCATAAACTAGCAGGGTGATTTTTAATGTATCCGCTGACCCTTTGAATGTCCGGCAAATCTCCCAGCTCACATAATTCTTTAATGTACCATAACCAGGGCTATGTCCATTTAGGCATTTCTACTCGTTACAAATAATAAAATCACATCATTCTATGTAGCCCTCTTTCCTCCACCCTAAGTGAGATTGAAGTGTATCTGACTACTCATCAGTGTGGTGCTGTACCTGTTTGGCAACCAGGAGGGCTGAGCTTCCTCCACGGGGAACCTGGGGTATATACTTACACTCGGTGCAGCACCTCCACTGATGAGGGATCCCAACGTGGTGGGAGTGGGCCCTCACCAGAACAACCATACAGTAAATACACACAATGTGAACAAACAGTATTTACTGAGCATGAACGATAACTTCAATGAAACTCTCTTTGCATAACATCAATACATTATAGGAATAACATTGCATCACCCTGAATGCATACAATCCCCTCACCCACATGTCCATCATCACATCACCCTCAGTCCCTTTGATAATGATGTGCTTTATCCCTTGAGTGTCCACAACAATAAGGTGAATGTGAGTGTGAGGGGTAGCGCTTCCCTGTGTTGGGGCCCAGTGGTGCACTTTTATACTACCTCCCTGATCACTGCTCCTGATCAGGATAATCCTTGGAACTCAGCAACACCGCACAGGGATCCCACGCCGCACTGCGCTGCTCTCTGCAGGAATGGATACACACGCTGACTCCACAGGGGAGGGATCCCCAACTGGAATGATACCACAGTCTCTGCTACACGCTGTACTGACAGTCAGGCACTGTCATGCAGCTTTCCTCTTTCTCTCTGAGTATGGTGAAGGAGTCCCTGTCTTAAGGCAGACCCTATAACATACAGTATCCTCTAGTGTCTCAGGGGACTAACTGGACTAACCGGACATTCCTTTATGTATGACTCTCCCTGGAATGGCTGACCATAAACTAGCAGGGTGAATTTTAATGTATCCGCTGACCCTTTGAATGTCATGTAAATCTCCCAGCTCACATAATTCTTTAATGTACCATAACCAGGGCTATGTCCATTTAGGCATTTCTACTCGTTACAAATAATAAAATCACATCATTCTACATGATTCCCTTCTAACATTTTGCATACGAAAAATTAGACAACTTTGACTTTCCAACTAAAGTTATATAGTTAACTGGGTGAGGGCTTTGATGTGGTGTACTTGTAACATTTCCCTGACTGAGGTCTGCGGTCGGAAACTAGAAGCAGAAATCCCCGACCCAAATCAATAACCGCAGACTTACTTCATCAATTGATCTTAATTGACTAACCACATTCTATATTGTTACACTTCAATCCCACTTAGCTAACCGCAAGTCAATTATCCACTTGGCTCGGTGCTTACGGCTTTCCGTCGCTTGTCTTGTGGTGAGCCAGTGATACAATGTTATAATTCCACTGCTCACCGCAAACCACAAGCGCACTTATCCAATTAACCCCTAAAACACAGGCTAGAAGGTCCTTATTCCCACGGGCACATTTTAAAAAGGTTAAAATACATTTTTAGGACTGCAGTCAGCTCTGGACTGTATAACTGACTGTCACAGTAGCTTATGACAAGATATAATAAACACCAAATATCTGGGTTGAACTGAATGAGGCTTAGATATAATAAAATATATTTATTCCTTAAAAAGGTGAACACAGAGGGGGGCGTGCCGATGACATCATCCAGGACAGGCGGGTAAAGGCTGAGCTCCAGAGACCCACCTGAATTACTGCGGATTTTAGCCCTTTTACCCCGGGTAAAAACCCCGAAAAAAGCCCCTGACGACCCTCTAAAACCAGAGGGATGGCTAATAAGGGGAAAAATCCCCCGATTCAGGGAGTGGGCAAGTACTTCACTCCTGCAAAACAGTCCGCTGAGACGGGGAATAGAAGGCAAGATGGCGCCCAGGCTTCGGGCCCACGAGGCAAACAAGGCCTCTCAGACACAGCAAGCCCTACTGAGACCCCCCCTTCCCCGGACGGGAGGATCACAAAGGAATACCTGGAGGAACTCCATGCCAAACTCCAACGTTCATTACAGGCCAATATAAAGGACGCGGTGGCGGAAATTAGGCAAGATATTCAGGGGCTGCAGGAACGTACTACCACACTGGAAACCAGACTGGATGAGGCCTTACACCACCAATCGGAGGCCGATGATGAGATTATACGCCTGGGCCAAGAAATAAATATACTCCGAGACGGATTGGAAGATCAGGAAAACAGGGATCGCCGCCAGAACCTGCGGATCCACGGCATCCCTGAGGCGGTGCTACCTACGCATCCGCGTGCATACCTGAATGACTTCTTCCTCTCCATATGCCCAGACCTTGATTCCCGGGACATGGAACTTGATAGGACGCACAGAACCCTGGGCCCGCGCTCCGAGGACCCAAACCATCGGCGGGACGTGATCGTGCGACTCCACAGCTACTCCACCAAAGACAAACTAATAGGAGCTAGCAGAGGGAGAGACACGATTACGTTCCGAAGCGATCTGCTTCAGGTCTATAACGACCTTTCCAAGCTGACAGTGGATCGATGCAAAGCGCTACGTCCCCTAACGTTACTCCTCCGCGAGAAAGGAATAAAATATAAATGGGGGTTTCCTTTTAAATTGATTATTCCCCACAAGGGTAAATTCCTCACCATCCGGCACCCAGAGGACATGGTGCACCTAGCAAAAGCAATGGGCCTCCCCGTGGACTCCCTCCAACCTGTCCACCCAGCTGGTAACCGGGACAAGGAAAAAGATGATCAGCCTGTGAGAGCCTCGGAGCGGATTGCCGAACAAAGACAATCCCGAGACAGATAAAGAGAAATTCACAGGCAAACCAGCCTCCCGCCCGGGTCCACGCCACGATCAGCCCCGAAACTCCTCCAAAATGGCGTCGGAGGCGACCTTACCTTCCCATGTAGAAAGACTTCCGAATCGCAGCCGCGAAGTATCCTTCTTCCTCCCCGGATCCAGAAGTCCTACCAAGGACAATCGGAGGGCGGACACCGCGCAGCCAACTTCGGATTTCCGCAGCAAGCCCCGGTGCACGTCGAGGAGAACGCCATCGCCTGCTCCGAATTTTCCCCAAAATGGCGTCCGGAGCGAGCTTACCGGCCCACGTGGATCCCTCGGACGAGCTGCAATCTACCTCCACAAAATGGCACCCGGTGAGGACGTCCCGCCCGCGGAGATCCACGAGGTCTGCTGACGAGCCACGACTGACGTCAACAAGGTGCGCGACTCACATCCGGCGCCGACGGAAGCCTCGCCCGAACCCGTAAGACGTCCCCGTCCGCGGAGCGCCACGAGGTCTACTGACGAGCCACGAATGATGACAACAAGGTGCGCGACCCACATCCGGCGCCGACGGAAGCCTCGCCTGAACCCGGAGGCGTTACTTGTACCGGAGCACCAGGGCTCCCGAGTGACACCCAGCCGAAGGGTCACACGACACTCCCAGCTCGTGTCTGCCTGGCGCTCCCCCCCCTCGGCCGAGGGGCCCTCCCTAGGCAATCTTTGTTCCTCACCGGACCCCTGGTTCCCCCTCCCTCCCTGGAAGAATGCCACCAGCGCAAGACTCCACAGTCCCGCCCACGCCCTTCCGTGGACATACTTCTAAGGACAGGGTCTGTAAAACTGTGATACCTACATATATTCCCCTCCTAGTCTCTCCCTACCACACTAAATTCAGTTTGGTTCCCCCTTTACTACCCTATGGTTGTGTTATCCCCCATTAGAAGGTTTATTAGGATTAGACATCGACTCCTTCCCTCAAGCTCCCAGGACCCCCCCCCCTATTTTATCCCACTACCCCCCCCCTCCCCCCCCCTCCTCCCTCTCACGTGTTCCCTCCCCCTCTCCCATAACCAGCCCCCTCCCAACCGCCCATGGAACCCGGACCACAGATGCTATGATAAGGCAATGTTAGCGTTATAGATGTTCCCCCATCTTGACTCAGTACCCCATGAAAGGTTGCTGCTGTTGTTGTTACTATCGTTACTGTTATCGCTCCGAATGGAGCACAGGTTATTACTCTCGCCTCACTTACAGGCTGAGACAAATTATTGTTTCTGCTGATATACAGGGGTACAACCCAAAAGGTCCCTATGTACATGAGCTCAAAGGTGCACTTTTACTGGAGCAAATCACTACTCAACGACCGTATCTCCCCCGCTTTTTTCCCCACTTCCCCCACCCCCCCTCTCCCCACCCCCGCCCCCCCTCATCCCCCTCTCTCTTTCCCCCCCTTCCCCCCTCGCCTCCCCTCCCCCCCTCTCTCTCCCCTCTCCCTCCCCCCACCCCACCCTTACCACCAATCCCCTCCCACCCCCACCAACTACCTACCCTCTTACTCTGCTAAAACTGTCTCCAACAACACACAGGAGAGTGAGACACTGCCCAGACTAAAAGCAGGAGGCAGCGACCCCCCCTAAACACTGAAATTTTCAAACACCTGATCAATTGAATGTTTCCTTTGTACTGGTCAAATGTGATCTGATGTTATATCTCTTTCCCTAACCTACATTATCTCAACAGGTACCAAGAGTCTATAGCATTCTTTATGAAAGTTGTCAATGCCTAACTTGGCTGCCACGGTCTATATACTGCATATTCCATATGTTCCCTGATGTCCAGTCTGATTGTTAAAAAAAATAATCCCTAATTATGTCAGCCAAAAAAAAAAAAAAAAGGTGAACACAGCATTATAGTACAATTAACAGGCAAGAAGGTAACACTTACTTAGGGTTGGGGAATGGAGAAGTATCAGCAAGCAATTCTCCAGCAATCCGGTGACATTCCAGGTGGAATCAGAAGCACAACTAAAAACTGTAGGGTTGACACAGTTTATATACCTGTGTAACCCTATTCCTAACATTGAATACAGACTATTGGTGAACAATTATCTGTATCCAATCCCTAACGTGGAGACACAGATTAAACCATGCCCCCAGCTAGTTAGCCCATGTGTACTGGGACTCTGAGGATCTTATTTCTGTAGCTCCATAATTAAATCAGGGGCGACGACCAGTCTACCAAATTAAGTATCTGGTAGGATCTGCATTGTTTGTAGGTGTAGACATAACACTTACAAACCACTCCAGTTTGATGATTCTCCACCCTCAGGTAACAATTAGAGTGGCAGAGTCTGTTGATTAGTACTTGGTCTGTTGATTAGTACTTAGTGTAAACAATCAGGGCAGTTAACTTTTGATCACAGTGCTTATGCTCAATCATCCGGCTGCCCTTCATGACCTATTAGCATAGCAGATGGAGTCTGCATTTTCAGAACAGATCCAAAATACCATACATATACACTTTAATATCTACACATATTAATAAGTTCCGTTCTGGTGGGCTCAGTGGGTCGCAATTTGGCAGTTTTTAATGCCTACAGTGACTCTACATATTGGCCAAATATCAACTCTCTGCGACCTCCAGAACTGGAGATACAGAAATGCACTTTAAAACATCTTTAAAATACAGGATTATAATGAAACATGGTAACAGGGGAACATACATTTTCATGACATGACAAGGTGTAAACCACATTCCTGGACCGCAGTCCAGTTAATCCCGTGCCTCCCTGGTGAGGTCTGGGGGTGGCCATATGGCGTGCAACCCCTTTAATACCGGGCCAACCCCCCTCTCCCTCTACACTGACACTCTAAAAATACCTTGTATAACTCAGGGGCACCTAGCCGGGTAGAATACCTTTATTTTCATGGCATAGGTAACCCTTCATCATCACATTGAGTTCAGAAGAGGGGCTATTTAAACCATCTACAACTCTGCCCCAACCATACTCCTTGGAAAGCGCTGCATAGCCTGAAACACGTGGGAGAATTTTTCATGTCCTGTCTTTAATGTTTTTTTGTTTTCTAACATGTAGTTTAATAAAGATTTTTTTATTTATGTTCTTACCTGGTGAGTTGATTGGTGCTTTCAACTGGAATTTGTTGTTTCAACCAATCTTTTTCCTGCTTGTACCGCCAGAGACTAAGTCCAACATTTTGTGACCAATTTCTCAGAAACGAACGTAGCGGTCGCAGCTGGGATGTTATGCTGATTTGAGTTTCAGGAGATTTGGGTTAATTCACGATCAGGAGGGACACAGAAGAGAACGTAGTGGTGGCGTGTGTATTGAACTTTATGTCGATTCGGGTTCCAGGAGATTCTGGGCAAAGTCCCGGTCAGGGTAAAACTCTCCCATAGAGTTCCTGCACCTAGGAAAGTTTAGTTTTCGACCCCAGCCCCAAAGTAAGGGCTGTTCAATACAGCATGCGGCCGTGCGTTCCTATGCGAACGCGCGTGCACGTGCCGACTGCTTTTCATGTATATAGTGTCAGGAGCTGCAGGTAAGTGTATGTGTGTGTGTGTGTGTATGTGTATATGTTGTGTGAGTGTAAGTGTAAGGGGAGTGTAAGTAAGATTTTTAAAATAAAAAAAATGTTTAATAATTTTTTTTTGTGTGTGTGCACTATTTTACCCCCCCCCCATACACACACATCCATACAAATGCACATGCACAAACACATGCACGCATACATACATACACACATCAAAGCTTACATTTGAGCGCAGAATTTCTTCATCTTCGCTGCTGTCTGTCGGCTCGCCTCTCCCTGCCGTGCGCGCGCTGACCTTCTATAGAAAGGTTGACTAACGTCAGCCAACTAAAAATCTGCACGCGCACATGGCGTAGCACGCGCCCGGCGTAGCACGCGCCCGGCACTATTGAACGTGCCTAAGTGTGTCTTTTTGTCTGTATTTTGTGTTCCATTGTGTGTAAGCGAATTGATGCCGAATAAATTACAATTTATTTCATTAACATCATCAATGAATGATTCTGGTAAAACCGTGTAAATAACCTGGTCTCCAGTGACATATATCTTGTGTGAAATAATTATGGACAGGAGGGTTATACCAAAGAGAGAGGGCCTGGGTCTGAGTTTACTGGTCGTCCATTTTGTCTGTTCTCCATTTTGTCTGTTCTCCATTTTGTCTGTTCTCCATTTTGTCTGTTCTCCATTTTGTCTGTTCTGATATATGTGCATGTGTGATAAATGTTTGTGGGTAAAGATGCTTTATCCATGGCTGTGCTTGTGGCTCCTCGCCCAGAACAATAAAGATACAATTTATCAGTACTTTGATGTCTGTATCAAAGAAGGTATGAGTGGGCAAGGTTTGATCTGAGACTTTTTCAGATACCAGCTGTTTTCTAGAGAAATTAAAACTTAGCCGTGGCAAAAACAAATATATGGGAGGGAAGTATTTTATGCTAACCAAAATTCAAATAAAGCATATGTAGTGTTTTTAGATTGTTACACCTTATTGTGTGTAACACAAACATAAGTAACAAACCAATATTTCCTCAGCATATAAGAAGAAGTTAAGAGAAATAGAGAAAGAGATTGCAGGTTGTGTTTAGAAGTTATTATCTGTGTGTGTAAGAATGTGTCTTTGCGAGCGTTGTTCAGATAAGACCATCCAGCTGCGTAACTCAACACCCAGAAGTTGCATTCTCCAATTATTAATGAACTAATTGGAGAAAATCTATCTTATTATATTTTGTTATTTCTACTGAGCTGTTTTAACTCGATGTTTAATTGCTGTAGTGAGCTTTATAATGATTGGTTTATAATTATGAGGAGATCTTGTCTTCTACCTAGCAAATTATGAGAAAAAAAGAAATTAATTTGTGTATAAAAAGCCCGCAAGCGCTGACCAGTATGATCCTTCAGTATACTCAATAAACATTTCCTTGATGCTTACCGAACCTGCCTGAAGTTTCTTGGCGCCCCTGAGAAGGCTGCGGTCACACTTAACAGAAAGAAGCTGAGCCAAATACATATCTAGAAAATTAGTAATAAAAGTTTATCAAATGATTTACTTACTTGGAAAAGGTCATTCAGATGGGGGGGGGGGGGGGGGAGATTGTAAATACAATATAGTACAAAGCTATCCTTGTTATACAAAGTATAAAAGGCCATGCGTGTCTCTACAAGGGACACTTTTGCAACATTAGGAGAGGCTTACCGAGCAGGTTCCTTTAGCTGTCAGCATCAATATTTCTTCTTCCTAAAATGTTCACTTATATAGTAAAAGTAGTAACAGGAGATTCTCTCACTGCGGGGACGTTTAATTCCATCTCTATCGTCCTTGTGGGGTCTCGTGGAGAAAGCAGTAAGCATCGACTGGACAATCTGGGGAGAGACTTTTATCCTGGGGCGGTAAGTACCTTTCTGTGTAAGGATCGAGCAAATAGAAGGGGAGGTGGAGTATGTCTATATGTTAAACCAGTTCTAAAACCTATTATAAGGGATGATGTCTATGAAGGGAATGATGAAAATGTAGAGACCTTGTGGATAGAAATTAGCAGAGGAGGTAAAAGTATAAAGAAAATGTTTGTGGGAATATGCTATAAACCACCAAATATCTGTGAGATTGAGGAAGCTAAAATACTTTTGCAAATGGAGTAGGCATAAAAACTGGGTCATGTTTGCATAATGGGGGATTTTAATTATCCAGACATAGACTGGGGCAATGAGATTAGCGTTACAACAAAAGGGAACAGGTTTTTGGGGATACTTAAAACAATTATATGACCCAAATTATTGAGGAACCAACCAGGAGAGGGGCAGTTCTGGATTTGGTCATCAAACAATGTAGACGTAATAACAAATATTCAAGTCCTGGAACATTTGGGTAACAGTGATCATAACATGGTCCCATTTGAAATAAATTATCAAATAACAGATTACTTGGGTTCAACAAAGACCTTAAACTTTAGAAAGGCAGATTTTAATAAACTGGGGTCTAATCTACAAGTAATACAATGGGATGATGTTTTTGCAGGGAAAAATGTAGAAGATAAATGGGCAGTCTTTAAAACATTGTTAGAAAAGCACACTTATCAGTGTATACCCTTGGGTAATAAGTATAAAATAAATAAGTCTAAACCAATGTGGCTAAATAAACAGGAAGGGGAGGAAATGGACAAGAAGAGGCAGGCGTTTACAGTAGATTCTTAGGGGCGTATGCTAGTATTCTCGATGCGTTTGCTGCTGCATCGCAAGGTCTGGCATGTTCCCGCTGAACAGTTTGTCTTTTGAGTTATCACGGTATACAGAAAGAATCTGAACCCTTCTCAAACCTTGAGATAGGAAAATGCCCAAAACATACGGCGTAGCAGCAAACTCATCTGAGATTTGTTCCAAGTTCTCCCGCCTGTGATTTTATCCCAAACTGTGCTGCACCGCAGGGAGACCACCTCTCCCAGCACAGGGAGACCACCTCTCCCAGCACAGGGAGACCACCTCTCCCCGCACAGGGAGACCACCTCTCCCCGCACAGGGAGACCACCTCTCCCCGCACAGGGAGACCACCTCTTCCAGCACAGGGAGACCACCTCTCCCAGCACAGGGAGACCACCTCTCCCATCACAGGGAGACCACCTCTCCCTGCACAGGGAGACCACCTCTCCCCGCACAGGGAGACCACCTCTCCCAGCACAGGGAGACCACCTCTCCCCGCACAGGGAGACCACCTCTCCCAGCACAGGGAGACCACCTCTCCCCGCACAGGGAGACCACCTCTCCCAGCACAGGGAGACCACCTCTCCCCGCACAGGGAGACCACCTCTCCCCGCACAGGGAGACCACCTCTCCCCGCACAGGGAGACCACCTCTCCCCGCACAGGGAGACCACCTCTCCCGCACAGGGAGACCACCTCTCCCCGCACAGGGAGACCACCTCTCCCAGCACAGGGAGACCACCTCTCCCTGCACAGGGAGACCACCTCTCCCCGCACAGGGAGACCACCTCTCCCCGCACAGGGAGACCACCTCTCCCCGCACAGGGAGACCACCTCTCCCCGCACAGGGAGATCACCTCTCCCCGCACAGGGAGACCACCTCTCCCCGCACAGGGAGACCACCTCTCCCCACACAGGGAGACCACCTCTCCCCGCACAGGGAGACCACCTCTCCCCGCACAGGGAGACCACCTCTCCCAGCACAGCTCTTGCAGGCGATTGCAGTGTTTTTATTAAAATTGTAAAACTAGTGTGTGGGAGTAGGGGGTCTCCGGAGCTGAACCACATTGATTTCAGGTCTGGGGGCCCCTTGCTTTCCGAGATAAAGGTCCCCGTTAAGGGGTGCTGGTATCTCCTGTGCGTTCAATTGGCCCCTTTCAAGTGACGCGGGACATTTAAACATTGCATGGGTATACCGGTTCCCCATAACAGGGCCTGTAATTCGGGAAGCCGGGGGTCCCTGGACATGAAATTAATGCAGTTCAGCTCCAGAGACCACATGCTCATGCACACTAGTTTTCAACTTAAAATAAAAACAGTTTAATTACCTTAGCGACAAGCCACTAAGGCAATGAAGGGGTTCAATTTGAATAGTCTGTTTATTGCGACAGAGGGGGTGGATGAATGGAGTAGTTGCCCCAGGGTGGTTGTTAGTTCTGCCGGGAAGGTTGCAGGAGTCGTTAACCCCTTCATTAACGCTAAGGTAATGAAGGGTTAACTCATCCCGCAACCCCCGCCAAGGCCTAAACACACACCATTGGCCAACTATCCACCTTCACCCAATCCCGCTACCCACAATAAACCGGGCACTGGTAGTTACCCCTTGATTGCCTTAGCGGGTTATCCATTGAGGTACTGAAGCTGCCTGTAAATGTATTTTTATTGCACAGAATAGAATCCAGGGGTCTCCAGAGCTGGTATTAATGTGTAACAGCTTCAATCTGATGCAGGAAAAATGCATTTTATTTTCTAAGTCCTGCTTTCAGATCCCGTCTCACCAATCTAGGGTATTTTTTATTGTTGTGTCTTTTTGGTTCAGTTTTTTTTTTTTAGGTTGGTCATTAACTGCTATAGTGGCTAATCATGCCCATATTATATGAGCATGATTTACCACTGGGCAAACAATGGGTAGAGGGTGGAGGTAGTTGTCCAGGTGTGGGTGGTTAGGTCGCAGGGGTAGCGGGGGAGGTGGGTTACCCTCTTAATCACTATAGCGGTTGCTAATCGATTAAGGGGTTTACGGCCATTAGATTGTATTTTAATTGTGTTGTTGCTGCCATCAGAGAACATGGACGCTGAGGACGGTGATGTATGTATGTATGTATGCATATCTTTATTTATATAGCAACAGGAAAGATGATCCAGGGCTCCATGGATTTTAAGCAAAAGAATTTATTCATAATACACATTTATTTATATAGCACCATTAATGTACGTAGCGCTTCACAGCAGTAATACATGTGACAATCATAAAAATAACAAATAATACAAATAACACATAAAGGGAAGAAGTGCTTCAGACATAAAAGTAACATTTAGGAAACAGAGTCCCTGCTCTGAAGAGCATACAATCAATTGGTAGGTAGGAAGAACGTACAGAGACAGTAGGAGGGCGTTCAGGTAAGTGCGTCTGCAGGGGGCCAAGCTTTATGTGCGAGGTGTAAAATATCAGCCATGGAGCTACTCATATGCTTCCTTAAGCAGGTGTGTTTTAAGGTGGATCTTAAATGTGGATAGAGAGGGTGCTAGTCGGAAATTAAGGGGAAGGGCGTTCCAGAGGTACGGGGCAGTCAGTGAGAAGGGTTTAAGGTGGGAGAGGGCTTTAGATACAAAAGGGTAGAAGATATCCTTGAGCAGAACGCAAGAGTCAGGATAGTGTGTCTTAAGGTGGGTCTTAAAGGTGGATAGAGAGGGTGCTAGTTGGGTACTGAGGGGAAGGGCATTCCAGAGGTGTGGGGCAGTCAGTGAAAAAGGTTTAAGGCGGGAGAGGGCTTTAGATACAAAGGGGGTAGAAAGAAGACATCCTTGAGAAGAACGCAAGAGTCGGGAGGGTGCATAGCGAGAAATTAGGGCTGAGATGTAAGGAGGGGCAGAAGAGTGTAGAGCTTTAAAAGTGAGGAGGAGAATTAAGTGTGAGATGCAGGATTTGATGGGAAGCCAGGAGAGGGATTTCAGCAGGGGAGACGCTGATACAAATTTCAGAAAGAGTAGAGTGATTCTGGCAGCAGCATTTAGGATAGATTGTAGGGAGACAGGTGGGAGACAGGTGAGAGGCAGGAAGGCCAGACAGCAGGAGGTTACAGTAGTCGAGACGGGAGAGAATGAGGGCCTGAGTCAGCGTTTTAGCAGTCGAGTAACAGAGGAACGGGCGTATCTTTGTGATATTGCGGAGGAAAAAGCGACAAGTTTTAGAAACGTTTTGAATGTGAGAGGAGAAGGGAGAGAGAAATCGAGTGTGACCCCTAGGCAGCGTGCTTGGGCTACTGGGTGAATCTTCGTATTACCAACAGTAATGTGGAAGGAGGTAGTAGGGCCAGGTTTGGGAGGAAATATAAGGAGCTCTGTTTTTGCCATGTTAAGTTTCAGTCGGCGGAGGGCGATCCAGGATGATATTCCAGAGAGACATTCAGAAACTTTGGTCTGTATAGCAGGTGTAAGGTCAGGGGTTGAAAGGTACATTTGTGTGTCGTCAGCATAGAGGTGATATTTAAACCCATAAGATGTGATTAGGTCACCTAGAGAGAGTGTGTAAAGAAAAAAGAGAAGGGGTCCCAGGATAGAGCCCTGGGGTACCCCCACAGAGAGATCAATAGAGGAGGAGGTGTTAGCAGAAGAGACCCTGAAAGTACGGTGGGAGAGGTAGGATGAGATCCAGGATAGAGCTTTGTTCCGAATGCCAAGAGTATGGAGAATGTGAAGGAGAAGAGGGTGGTCCACGGTGTCAAATGCGGCAGAGTTCGAGTAATATGAGCAGAGTGTAATGACCTCTGTCTTTTGCAGCATGGAGGTCGTCAGTTATTTTAGTGAGTGCTGTTTCAGTGGAGTGAGCAGTGCGGAAGCCAGATTGTAGAGGGTCTAGAAGAGAATAGGTGTTGAGAAAGTGTAGCAATCGAGAGAATACAAATTGTTCAAGGAGTTTGGAGGCAAAAGGCAGGAGGGAGACAGGTCGATAGTTAGAAAGACAGGTAGGGTCAAGCTTGCTGTTTTTGAGTAATGGTATAATGGTTGCATGCTTGAAGGAGGATGGAAAGGTACCAGAGTAGAGGGAAGAGTTAAAAATCTGGGTGAGCATAGGGATTATAGAAGGAGCAATAGGTTTTAGGAGATGGGAGGGAATGGGATCAATAGGGCAAGTGGTAGAGGGAGAAGAGGAGATCAGCAGTGACACATCCAAGTTTCAAGAAAGGTAGGAGGAGAGTTGGGAAGCGGTGTGGGGTGGGAGGAGGCAACAGATGGGATGTTCTGATGTATGGATTCGACTTTTTTCTTTAAAAAGTCAGCAAAGTCCTGAAGTGAGATGGAAGAAGAAGAGGAGGCAGCCGAGGGTGGTCTGAGTAGAGAGTCAAAGACAGAAAAGAGTCGGCGTGGGTTAGACTTGTGTGTGTTGATTAGTGAAGAAAAGTAGGTTTGTTTAGCCTGAGAGAGGGTAGAGTTGAAACAGGATAGCATAAATTTGTAGTGAATGAAGTCTGCAAGCGTATGAGATTTTCTCTAAAGGCGTTCAGAGGAACGAGTGGAGGAACGCAGCATGTGCGTGTGTGAGAGTTTAGCCAGGTTCTGGGGTTAGAAGGGCGAGGACGGCAGAGAGAAAGCGGGCATGAAGATCAAGAGAGGAAGATAAGGCAGAGTTGTAGTTCCTGACCAGGTTGTCAGGGTCTGAAGCAGAACTGAGAGAGGAGAGGGAGGAGCGTAATGTGGAATCAAAAGCTGGTAGGTTAAGAGAGCGCAGGTTTCTGCAAAAACGAGGGCTAGATGGAGATGGGGAGAAGCGAGAGAGAGAAAATGAGATGAGGTGATGGTCAGAGAGAGGAAAAGGGGAAATGGAGAAATCGGAGAGAGAGAAGTTGTGGGAGATACACGGTGGTGGGGGGACACTACTCACGGTGACGTGTGGCAGGGGCCACGGGTATATCAAGGTTACTTATATGTGTGCATATGTGTTTTATAGTAAAGGGGGTAGAAAGAAGACATCCTTGAGAAGAACGCAAGAGTTGGGGTGGTGCATAGCGATTAATTAGCGCTGAGATGTAAGGAGGGGCAGAAGAGTGTAGAGCTTTAAAAGTGAGGAGGAGAATTGAGTGTGAGATGCAGGATTTGATGGGAAGCCAGGAGAGGGATTTCAGCAGGGGAGACGCTGAGACAAATTTCAGAAAGAGTAGAGTGATTCTGGCAGCAGCATTTAGGATAGATTGTAGGGAGACAGGTGGGAGACAGGTGAGAGGCAGGAAGGCCAGACAGCAGGAGGTTACAGTAGTCGAGACGAGAGAGAATGAGGGTCTATGTCAGAGTTTTTGCAGTCGAGCAACAGAGGAAAGGGCGTATCTTTGTTATATTGCGGAGGAAAAAATGACAATTTTTTGCTACCTTTTGAATGTGAGAGGAGAATGAGAGAGAGGAATCGAGTGTGAACTCTACGCAGCGTGTTGGGCTACTGGGTGAATGATAGTACTTCCAACAGTAATGTGGAAGGAGGAAATAGGGCCAGGTTTGGGAGGAAGTTTGAGGAGCTCAGTTTTTGCCATGTTAAGTTTAAGTCGGCGGAGGGCCATCAAAGATGATATAGCAGTGAGACATTCAGAAACTTTAGTCTGTACAGCAGGTCTAAGGTCAGGGGTAGAAAAGTAA
This sequence comes from Ascaphus truei, assembly GCF_040206685.1. NCBI lineage: Eukaryota > Metazoa > Chordata > Amphibia > Anura > Ascaphidae > Ascaphus > Ascaphus truei. The sequence continues at coordinate 700,502 of NC_134485.1, read as the reverse complement.
ATTTGTGTGTTATCAACATAGAGGTGATATTTCCACCCAAGAGATGTGATGAGGTCACCTAGAAGGAGTGTGTAAAGAGAAAAGGGAAGGGGTCCCAGGACAGAGCCCTAGGGTACCCCCACAGAGAAATTGATAGAGGAGGAGGAGGTGTTTGCAAAAGAGACACTGAAAGTACGATGGGAGATGTAAGAGGAGATCCAGGATAGAGCTTTGTTACGAATGCCAAGAGTATAGAGAATATGAAGGAGAAGAGGGTGGTCCACAGTATCAAATGCTGAAGAAAGGTCGAGTAATTTAAGCAGAGTGTAATGACCTCTGTCTTTGGCAGCATGGAGGTCATTAGTTATTTTACTGAGGGCTGTTTCAGTGGAGTGAGCAGTGCGGAAGCCAGATTGTAGATTTTCTAGGAGAGAATTGTTGTTGAGAAAATGGAGCAAGCGAGAGAATACAAGACGTTCAAGGAGCTTAGTGGCAAAAGGCAGGAGGGAGACAGGTCGATCGTTAGAAAGACAGGTGGGGTCAAGCTTGCTGTTTTTGAGTAATGGTATGACTGTTGTATGTTTAAAGGAAGAGGGAAAGGTACCAGAGTAGAGGGAGGAGTTAAAAATGTGTGTGAGCATAGGGATTATAGTAGGAGTGTCACGGTAGACCAGTACTTATCAAAACTTTTTATATTTTTGGGATTCTCGATTGAACACGACAAGGAGGCAAAATAAATTGTCATTTATTTCCTTGATAGACAAACACACGCAGGGTCTGCCCTGAACACCACATCCGAGGGTTGGGCTGGCCTGCCAGCTCTTGAAGTTATGAGTTCATGTGGACTATCCTGGCGGGATAGGACATCAGCATTGCCATTCTCGCTGCCCTTCTTGTGCTGCATAGTAAAGTCAAATTCCTGCAAGACATGACTCCACCACAAGAGTTTAGCATTTTCCCCCGACACCCTCTGTAACCAGCTTCACGGATTGTGGTCCGTAATCACGGTTAAAGATCTGCCATACAGATAGGGCTATAATTTTCTTAGAGCCCATACTATGGCCAATCACTCTTTCTCAATGGTGGCTTAAGCCATCTCTCGGGGCAGCAGCTTGCGGCTCAGATACACCACTGGGTGTTCACTGCCTTCCTCCCCCACTTGGCTGAGTACAGCACCAATGCCATAGTCCGAGGCATCAGTCTGCACCAAGAAGTGTTTTGCATAGTCTGGTGCAGAAAGAATAGGGGCACTGGCCAGTGCAGTCTTCAATGCCTGAAAGGAGACGTCACAGGCCGTAGACCAGATTGCCTTCACAGACTGTCGCTTCTGGGTCAAGTTAGTCAGGGGTTTGGCAATGGCACTATACTGAGGGACAAACATTCAGTAGTAGCCTGGGGTGCCTAGGAAAGCCATAACTTGTTTCTTGGTTTTGGGGACGGGCCACTGCACTATTGCTTCCACCTTAGCTGGTTCTGGTTTAAGATGCCCGCCACCCACCCGGTGCCCTATGTACAGTACCTCTGCCATCCCTACTAAGCTAAGGGTTTTAAGGTGAGTCCCGCTTTCCTAATCCTGGATAGCACCGCAGCTACATGTACTAAGTGTGAGTCCCACAAATTACTAAAGACAGCAATGTCGTCCAGGTATGCCCTTGCAAACCCTTGCATACCCTCCAGCAACCGATTGACCAGGTGTTGAAAGGTATCCGGTGCATTTTTCATCCCAAATGGCATCACTAAGAATTCATATAGGCCACTTGGAGTAATGAAGCTTCCTGGGTCAAAGGGATCTGCCAATACCCTTTGCTCATATCCATTTTGGTCAGATACCTTGCCCCCGCGAGTTCATCTAACAACTCATCCATGCGGGGCATGGGATAGGCATCTGACACTGTCCCGGCATTGAGCTGCCGGTAGTCCACACTCCACACAGAACCGGATGGTCCCATCCTTCTTAGGTACCAGGACTACCGGACAAGCCCAAGGGCTCTGGGACGGTACAATAACCCTTAGGGCCAGCATCTCTTCTTCCCCCCTCTCTATACTGCCCTTAAACTCTGCTGACACTCTGTAAGCGTGCTTATGCAGAGGTCTCAGATCCCCTGTAAGCACGGGGATCACCCCGCATGCATCCCAGAGACGCTGGAGCAATTCACTCATGAATTGCGACCCCTGAGCAGTTAGGATCTCACTAGGGAAACCTACCATAGAAAAAAAGTTTAGCAAGGCTTTAGCTACTGCCCTAGCATCAATAGTGGTAAGCGCTACTGCCTCGGGGTACCTGGTGGCAAAGTCCACCACCATGAGGATGTAGCGCTTCCCTGACCAGCTGGGAACCATGAGGGGTCCCATGAGGTCCATGGCTACCCGCTGAAAGTGTTCCCCTATTACCGGTAATGGGTTCAGGGGTGCCTTCACACGGTCACCTGCCTTATCTACCCACTGGCAGGCATCACAGGATCGGCAAAATTCTGCCACAGCACTGGATGCCCCCCACCAGTAGTAACACTGCAACAGCCGGGCTCGCGTCCGAGGGACCCCCTGATGCCCCGCTAGTGGAATGGAGTGGGCAACCCGCAACAACTGCTGCCTATACTCCCGGAGTACTACTAGCTGTCTCTTCCCCGTCCATACCTCATCTAACCCTGTACAAGAAGTAATCAGACCCGTCACTTGACTTAGACTTGGACGCCCGAATTCTCATGCCCTCTAAGCTGGGGTCTGATCACAACGCTAAACTGGGTACCTAACTCTGGCCACTCTCTGGTCATACCTAAGTCGGGGGGACAGGGAACAGGGACAGGGAACAGTAAGTCAGGATCAGAATGCAACTTAGTCTGGCTTACCTGTCTGGTCTCCGCAGAGACTGCTGAAACAGTAGGTCCCAAATGCAAGGGGGGGGGCTGGTTCTGCTGCCATCCTTGCTAACTGGCTCCTGGTGATCGCTGCACCAGGCGCCAGCTCAGTTGTAAAGACACAAGTAACATGTCCCAAGTCGTTACCAAGTAAGATCTCGGCATCCAACCCAGGCAAAACATTCTCCTCACTCATGCCACGTCCGTGTGAGGAATCTGCTCCTGGGTTTTGGCTGGAACTCATTCTTGTGGAGTTTCCAGACAACCCCTCCCTGCTTCTGCAATCAAGAATCACCTGTTCTGGACTCACTCTGCAGTCTCCTTCATGCTGCTTGCTATGCAGCTCTCTCCCTATTGGCTGCCCATGCTATTTGGGGTTAGCCCTTCCCCCCAGGAAGTGGCTATGTATAATCCAAGTCTGTTTGGATGTAACTGTGCTTGCTACAAGCACGCCTGTCTGGCCATTCGGTTCCTGTGCTGAAGCGCTGGATCCCCAGTGCAAAGCTCCTTGTTCCTGTGGCCTGCTGCATATTCCCCTTGCAGAGGCCTTTGTGCTGTCCTACCCCTTTCCTCCTTACAGGGGCCCTTTTCCTTCGCTGAAGCAGCTCCGCTCCAAGTTCCTGTTTTCCTACGCTGAAGCTGTTTCGCTCCAAGTTCCTGGTATCTACGCTAAAGCTGCTACGCTGAAGTGCCATGCATCTGCCTTCCCGTTGCCGACCCTCGCTTGTATCCTCTACCATCGCTCCTGTGCTGCCTTCCTTGACCCCAGCCTGGATAATGTTTACGCTGCTGTCTCCTATCCTGACCTTGGCTATGTCTGACCATGGAATCCACACTCTGGACCTGACTCCGTGGCCTAAGGTCGGTGCATATACATCCCCACCTCAGCCCCGCGGTCCATTCCCGGTTTATGGGAAGCACGATCATTACAGTCCGGCACCCCAGTCCAAAAAGACCCGGCAACTTGGAGTGACCTCGGTCCTCCGCCTGGCATGGTCACTTGTATCCTGGTGCCCGGGAGCAAATCCTCTGGCCGCACCATATCAGGGCGAACCAGAGTCACGCCTGCCGGTCTTTGATGGTTGCCCTCTGCAGATGCTTCTGCCGGACATCGTTGGGCTGCATCCCAATCCCGCTGCTGGTCCCGAGGTGGCAAGTTCAAATTCTCCGCTGGACGTCTCTCTGTTGGGCTGGTTCCATGGGTGTACTTGGCTCCTCTGTGTGTGCCAGTCGCACATGGTGATCGTTGCCCCTGATTGGGTCCCTTGGACTGGTCCCGGTCCAGACAGTATGAGATAGCCTTAGATTAACAACCTTATTCCAGGCAAAACACAGCCTCTTGTTGTTTGTGGTCAAAGACCCATGCCATCACATCCGTGGGGGGCTGCTGCAGTAGCTGCTCTTGGAAGAACAAGTCCAGTAGGGTATGGAATTTTGTAACCCCAATCCCCTCCACCACTGAGTCCCGTGTAAGGCCATACGGCCGGCATAGTCAGCAGACAAGTGGCAACTTACACACACTTCTAAAGAGTACAAGATATGGGCAAAGAGGACAGTGAAATATCTTGTGCTCTTTAGAAGTGTGTGCAAGTTGCCAATTGTCTGGGGAGCTCGCAAGCCACAAGGTCCCCCACTATTCTACAGAATCCCGCAGGAGACTATAGCATAGGCTCAATCAGTATCCCACACGCTGCCACCAGTTAATATAAGACTGTCACGGTGGACCAGAACTTATTAACACTTTTATATTTTTGGGATTCTCGATTGAACACAATAAGGCGGGCAAAATAAATTGTCATTTATTTCCTTAATAGACAAATACACAACAACCTCAGAATACACTTAATAATCACTTACTGGGATGGGGAAATTTAAGAAATTGTCCATAGAACAAAAGATGAAGAAATATAGTCTCTGGCTTACAATCCTTTTGGCTAGGACGCAACTTGCCAGCCCGATATTTCTACCAAATGCAGAGAGTTTGTTCTGGTTCATTGGGATTCGTTCTGGGATCCCCAGCGCTAACGAATTCCTGAAGTAGGGGTAAATCCTTGGTTACGATGTTTAAACCCCTTGCGTTCTGAACCGCTGCCGCTGCACTTGGATGAAATCTTGAATAACGCTTGGATAAATCATGAATCACACTGGGACTGGGCTGCAGGCATCTTTATAGGGTTAATGGTCCTATGCTTAACATACACACCCAATCCCTTCCGTGGGAACACTTTTTCCCCCTATCCCAGTCTTGCTAGTAGATCATAGCATGGGCAGAAGTGGCTTCCTGGTTTGCTCAGAGCATTTGCTAACCTCACACCTGAGCTCCTTAGCATATAAGGTCCACCCCCCTTACCTGGCGACAGCAAGTCTGGGATCTGGCCACAAGGTGTGAGCAGTCCACATGTTGGACTGGTCCCTGGTACTTCACAATTTCCTGGCTGTCTTAACTCCTAGGGTCTCTGAGGCTTGTCATCTTCGGATTTCTCACAGACATTGAGGCATTCACTTTGCAGGGGGCCCTTTGAAGTGCCGAGATGAAAGACCCTCAGCTCATTTACTCTTAACATATATGCATGTTAATACAGGTGCACCGATGATTATTCTAAAACTTGCCTTAAACTTGCCTTGGAAAATCTGGGTCTATCACCAACAAGACACAGGTACATGCTTGGTACATGCTGGGTACATGCTGCAAACATTTCAGTAACATTTCTGCAGAGACTAATGGCCCATCGGATTAACACAGCAGGGGTCCCTGGCAGTACTGAATGGGACTGCCAGGGACCCCCGCTGTTAATCCAATGGGCCATTAGTCTGTCTGCAGAAATATCACTGAAATGTTACAGCGTGTACCCAGCATGTACCTGTGTCTTGTTGGTGATTGCCCCAGATTTGTTTTAGAATACTCATCGGCACTACAGTACATTCATTGCTGAGCACAGGAAAAGCTTCCTGCCGGTACCTTTTAAAACATAACTAAAATACAGTTTATCTATATATATATATATACTTTCTGTATGTGTGGGGGACACCAAACAATATTTATGGGCTTAGTACATCCTTAGCTAGCTGCACTCTGAAAATTAGAGTGCTCGCTTGCTCCTTGTATCTGAAATACAATTGGCCCAATTCGCATACATTGCCATTACTGCAGCTATGTACTGCAAAATGGGGACAAGGAAGAGGGTGTAGGGGAAACATATCATTGTGATGCACATACATTTAACCACTTCACTCCCAATGCAATTTAGGGTTAATTAGCCATCTATAATGCCTTTATTAATGGCCTGATTAACCCTTTCATCACTACACATACATATACGTTTTATATTTGTTGCACATACAGAACATATATATATATATATATATATATATATATATATAAAGACAACACAAAAATTAAGTAGCGCTAAAGAGGATGTGAAATAACCCTAATAAATGATAAATTATAATAACATATTTAAAATATTAAAATAAATTAAAATTACCACATATATATATATATATATATATATATATATATATATATATATATATATATATATATATATATATATATATATATATATATATATATATATACTGTATGCCAATGGTGTTTTAAATGCAAAGGCAGGAACCCCTTTCCTGCCGATCCGGCAATGAATCCATTAACATGCCCTTATGTTATGGATGAATCAGCTGAGGGATTTTTCATCTCAATACTTTAAAGGGCACACTGCTAAGTTGGTGCCCCAGTGTCTGGAGAAGTCCGGAGATAAAAAAAGCCTTATAGACCCTAGTTGTTAGGGTGGCCGGATTATTCCCAAGTACCAGAAACCGGTGTGAAGTATGGGCGCTTAACACTTGGTAGCCAAACCCAAGACTTACTGTCGCCAGGAAAGAGGTTGGGCCCGGTATGCTAAGTAGCTCATGTGTGAGGTTAACGCATGCTCTTAGCAGACTGGGAAGCAACTTCTGCCCGTTCTTTGAACTCCTGGCAAGTCTGGGATAGGTGAGAAAAGTTGTTCCCAAGAGAGGAATGGGCGTGCATGTTAGGAATAGGACCCTTAACCCTATAAATATGCCTGCAGCGCAATTCCAGTCAGATTCATCTGAGCTTTCACCAAGAAACGTCCAAGTGTTAGCGACAGCGGTTCCGGAGTGTGAGGGTTTAACAATATTGTAACCAAGGATCGTACCCCTCTCCCAGAATTCGTTTGAGCTAAGGATTCCCGATCGAATCCTTTAAGGACATTACTAAACCTTTCCTTTCATCGGAGATATAGGGCTGGCAAGCTGCACCCCTAGCCACGGAATGTTGCACGGCTCACATTGCGCACCCACTTGCATGGGTGCAGGGGTGCCCAGAGACTTTGTTTCGCTCCGTGGGCATTTTTTTTCATTTCCCCCCATCCCAGTAAGTGTTTATTGAGTGTAACTGTGAAGTATTGTGTGCTTGTCTTAAAAGGAAATAAATAATAATTTATTTTGCCCGCATTGTCGTGCTCAATTTAGAATCCCAATATTAATGTGTTGGTAAGACCTTGTCTACCGTGACACAGAGAGATTCAAGGAGGGATCTGTCTGAGGGAATGTGGGAACAGCAGATCATTGCAGTTGTGATCTTTCTGAGGGAATGTGGGCACAGCAGAGAGATTCCAAGAGGGATCATTCTGAGGGAATGTGGGAACAGCAGAGGGATTCCTGGAGGGAACTGTCTGAGACAGTTTGGGAATAGCAAAGGGATTGCAGGACTGATCTGTTTGAGGGAGTGTGGGAACAGCAGAGGGATTTTAGATGGGAAATATCTGAGGGAATGTGGGAATTGAAGAGATTCCAGGAGGGATATATCTGAGGCAATGTGGGAACAGCAGAGGGATTTTAGGAGGGATCTGTCTGAGGAAATGTGTGAACAGCAAAGTGATTCCAGGAGAGATTTTTCTGAGGGAATGTGTGAACAGCAGAGAATTCCAGGAGTGACCTATCTGAGGTAGTGTGTGAACATCAGAGAGATTCAAGGAAGGGTCTGTTTGAGGGAATGTGGGAACAGCAGATGGATTCCAGGAGGAGCAGCTGTACCAAGGAGCATACCGCTGTGAGAGGTGTGAGCGGGTGGTCTCTTTAGAGTCAGAGATTGCTGATCTGAAGAGGCAACTTGCAATATTGAGGGACATTGGCAATCTTGAAAGGGGTTTAGAGCTCACTGAGCAGGCCCTTGCTTCGACTAGTGGTGCAGATGGTGGCGCTGTTAGTGAGGAGCAGGTAGGTAGCTTGGTTGCTGTTAGTGAGGCGCAGGTAGGTAGCTTGGCGACAGTTAGAAAGGGATGCAGGGTCAATAGGGAGAGGCAGGTCGTTTCTGAGCTGACACATCCCAATTGATTTGCCATGTTGAGTGAAGATATTGGGAATGTCGGGGCAGAAATGGCAAGGCTGGGGGAGACTAATTCCTCTAGCAGCCATGGGAATAGTTCCTCCAGCACAATGGGGACTCAGGATGCTCAGATACAAAGAAAGATTGTGGTGGTAGGGGACTCCATTATTAGGAAGGTAGATAGGGCAATCTGTTGCCATGACCGCATGAATCAAATAGTTTGTTGTCTCCCGGGTGCTCGGGTTCGGCACATTGTGGATCGGGTAGACAGATTGTTTGGGGGGATGGGATTGACCCGGCGGTCTTGGTACACGTTGGCACCAATGACAAAGTTAGAGAAAGATGGAGGGTCCTAAAAAATGATTACAGGGATCTAGGCCAAAAGCTTAAGGCAAGGACCTCCAAGGTAGTATTTTCTGAAATACTACCAGTGCCATGCACTACCGCAGGGAGATAGTCAGAGATCAGGGTGGTTAATGCATGGCTAAGAAAGTGGTGCAGGAAGGAGGGGTTTGGGGTTTTAGAGCACTGGGACTCCTTTTCTGAGAGGTGCCATCTATATTCTAGGGACGGATTGCACCTCAATGAAGAGGGATCTTCTGTGCTAGGGGGAGAATGCTGAAAAGGTTGGAGGAGATTTTAAACTAGGATGGAGGGGGGAGGGGAATGAAACAGATAATGAACTAAATGGAATAGAAGAGGATACAAGGTGGTATGTAGGTAGAATGGGGGCAAGTGCAAGTTTGACAAGCAGTGAGACACCCATAGTAAATAGAGATAATACTAGAACACTTCTAAAGACTAAACCAAGTGGGCGCAGAAAGGAAGGAGCAGATAAGATAATAGTACAGGCTGAAAAAAACTTAAATGCATGCTTGCTAATGCAAGAAGCCTGACAGATAAAATGGGGGAGCTTGAATTAATAGCTGCAAGGGAGCAGTATGATATCATAGGCATTACTGAAACATGGTGGGATGAAACTCATGACTGGACAGTTAATTTAAAGGGGTGTTCTCTTTTTTGGAAGGATCGAACAAATAGAAGGGGAGGTGGAGTATGTTTATATGTTAAACCGGATCTAAAACCTATTATAAGGGATGATGTCTATGAAGGGAATTATGAAAATGTAGAGACTTTGTGGATAGAAATTAGCAGTGGAGGTAAAAGTATAAAGAAAATGTTTGTGGGAATATGCTATAAACCACCAAATATCTGTGAGATTGAGGAAGCTAAAATACTTTTGCAAATGGAGAAGGCATCAAAACTGGGTCATGTTTGCATAATGGGGGATTTTAATTATCCAGACATAGACTGGGTAATGAGATTAGCATTACAACAAAAGGAAACAGGTTTTTGGGGTGCTTAAAGATAATTATATGACCCAAATTATTGAGGAACCAACCAGGAGAGGGGCAGTTCTGGATTTGGTCATCAAACAATGTACAAGTAATAACAAATATTCAAGTCCTAGAACATTTGGGTAACAGTGATCATAACGGTCTCATTTGAAATAAATTATCAAAAAAAACCAACAGATTACTTGGGTTCAACAAAGACTTTAAACTTTAGAAAGGCAGATTTTAATAAACTGAGGTCTAATCTAGTAGTAATACATTGGGATGATGTTTTTGCAGGGAAAAATATAGAAGATAAATAGGCCGTCTTTAAAACATTGTTAGAAAAGCACACTAATCAGTGTATACCCTTGGGTAATAAGTATAAAAGAAATAAGTCAAAACCAATGTGGCTAAATAAACAGGTAGGGGAGGAAATGGACAAGAAGAGGAAGGCGTTTAGATTCTTTAAGTCAGAAGGGACGGAGACATCGTATCAGAATTATAAGGAATGTAGCAAAAATTGCAAAAGGGCAATTAAATTAGCAAAAATGGATAATGAACAAAAGATTTGCAATAGAAAGTAAGGTCAACCCTAAAATGTTCTTTAAGTACCTTAATAACAAAAAAATGAGAAAAGAAAATATAGGACCCTTTCAGTGTGAGATGGGTAGGCAGATTATTGGAGATAAGGAAAAAGCAGAGGTATTAAACAAATTCTTTGCCTCTGTGTTTACCAGGGAAGAATCAAGTTCAATAGTAGTGCCGCAGGAGGAAGCCACAACCTCCATATTAATGACCAATTGGATAACTGAGGAAGAAGTTCATAAGCGATTTGAAAAAATTAAAGTAAACAAGGCACCTGGCCCTGATGGCATACATCCAAGAATTCTCAAGGAGTTAAGCTCAGTAATAGCCAAACCATTATATTTAATATTCAAGGACTCCATTTCCACAAGCTCAGTACCACAAGATTGGCGTAAAGCAGATGTGGTGCCTATATTTAAAAGGGGAGCTAGATCACAACCGGGGAATTACAGACCTGTAAGCCTGACTTCAATAGTGGGGAAACTACTTGAAGGTTTAATGCGGGATAATATTCAGGAATGCATAATATAAAATACAATTTTTAGTAATAGTCATCATGGATTTATGAAGGATAGATCAAGCCAAGCTAACCTTACTTGTTTCTTTGAGGAGAAACAGTAAGTAGGAATTTAGACCAGGGTAATGCAGTTGATGTGGTCTACTTAGATTTTGCAAAGGCTTTTCATACGGTTTCACACAAGAGGCCGGTGTACAAAATAATGAAAATTGGACTCAGTAATAATATATGCACCTGGATTGAAAACTGGTTAAAGGACAGACAACATAGGGTTGTCATAAATGGAACTTTTTCAGGATGGGCTAAAGTCGTGAGTGGAGTACCTCAGGGATCGGTACTGGGACCCCTGCTTTTTATCTTGTTTATTAATGACCCTGAGGTTGGGATCAAGAGCAAAGTCTCCATCTTTGCTGATGATACTAAATTGTGTAAGGTAATAGAATCAGAGCGGGATGTAATTTCTCTTCAGAAGGACTTGGGGAGACTGGAAACGTGGGCAGGTAAATGGCAGATAAGGTTTAATACAGATAAATGTAAGGTTATGCATTTGGGATGCAAGAATAAAAAGGCGACTTACAAATTAAATGGGGATAAATTGGTGGAATCTTTGATAGGGAAAGATTTAGGAGTGCTTGTAGACAGCAGGCTTAGCAATAGTGCCCAAAGTCATGCAGTAGCTGCAAAGGCAAACAAGATCGTATCTTGCATCAAACGGGCAATGGATGGAAGGGAAGTAAACATGATTATGCCCCTTTACAAAGCATTAGTAAGACCACACCTTGAATATGGAGTACAATTTTGGGCACCAATACTAAGAAAATACATTATGGAACTAGAGAGAGTGCAGAGAAGAGCCACCAAATTAATAAAGGGGATGGACAATCTAATTTATGAGGAGAGGCTAGCTAAATTAGATTTATTTACATTAGAAAAGAGGCGTCCAAGAGGGGATATGATAACTACATACATATATATTCAGGGACAATACAAGGAGCTTTCAAATTAACTATTCATCCCACGGGCAGTACAAAGGACTCGGGGCCATCCCTTAAGGTTGGAGGAAAGGAAATTTCACCAGCAACAAAGGAAAGGGTTCTTTACAGTAAGGGCAGTTAAAATGTGGAATTTATTACCCATGGAGACTGTGATGGCAGATACAGTAGATTTGTTCAAAAAAAGGTTGGACATCTTTTTAGATGGGAAAGGTATACAGGCATATACCAAATAAGTATATATGGGAAGGATGTTGATCCAGCGATTAATCCGATTGCCAATTCTTGGAGTCAGGAAGGAATTTATTTTTCCCCTTAATGGGGTTTTTTGTTTGCCTTCCTCTGGATCAATAAGTAAGTATAGATATAGGATAAAGTATCTGTTGTCTAAATGTAGCATAGGTTGAACTTTATGGACGTACGTCTTTTTTCAACCTCATCTACTATGTAACTATGTAACTATGTAACTATGTCTGTGGGAATGTGGGAACAGCAGAGAGATTCAATGAAGGATCTGTTTGAGGGAATGTGTCAACAGAATAGGGATGTTAGGAAGTATCTATCTGAGGGAATGTGTGAAGAGCAGAGAGATTGTGTGTCAGAGGAAATACAGTAAAGTTGTGGATGGAACGTATATAAGGCCTGCTTTGCCAAATCCTACCTGTCTAGGTACAGATTACCTTAGAGGCTGCCTTTAGGCACCCAGGCCAGGTTTGCACAGGACAGTGGAGGTTCTGTGAGTGAAGCCAGGTTCAGATTACCTGGGCCTTATTAACAGGGTTTAAAAAGGCCAGAAACAAGAATAAAAACCGGGCGCTTCTTAAACTAAAATGAAACAATATATGGTCTATACAGTGCAAGTGACAGTGATATGTAAATTTTAAATATATATCATATAATATGATAAATGACCTCCACCAATAAAAGTGAATACAATGGTGATGTGAAATACAACAAATGAAAAGCAGCTCTACACCCTTTAAACGGACTGTCCAGGTCCAGGTAGATCTTTGGTAGGTTGGTAATTTGAGCGGAGCGCTGTGTGTCTCGTGAACATGAAAGAAAAAATATATAATAGTGCAGATGGTATAAACAAATGAAGTCTCAAGATAACTCTGCAATGGTGGTACTCACAATTGACAATGTCAATATAAGGCGTATCAGAGACACTTCTCTCTCTGATAGGAGCCCTTTAATGGATTCCCCCTCAGAGTGGTGTCTTGATAACGTATCAGGAAGCTTGTTTGTGGTCAGGGTTTAACTCCCAAGGTTTATGTAGAAGAAAAGAGAGAACGCACAATGGTACAGTATGGTCTAAATAATGTATTAGCAGCAATGAACAAACATATGCATGATGCACTCACATTTCCAATATGCTTTACGTTCGAGGGAGAGGACAGCTGGTTGTAGAGAGTGCCGGTGTCTCCAGGAGCGGCGGAGCGCTTCCGCGTGCGTCACGTGTATCCGCGTCACGTCCTGTGACGTCTCGGGTTGGGGCGGAAGAAGCTGCCCTGTGTGTCCGTCTCCGTGCCAGCACCTAGCTCCAATGTTCTCCCCAGCTCAGTCACCTCCCACAGCAGATCGATTCTACGCGTTTCGCTGTGGCTTCTTCAGGAATCGGATTAATGAACCCCATGTGTCCCTCCTTATATATATAGTCCATGATCAAATACAGATGGCCAATCATGGGGTACAATACAATAATTGCCAATCAGTATGTGTTTTGTGGCATTAGCTAAGGAGGTGTGTTACAATATCACAATACAATAATAAATATAGACAGGCTTTCATTGCTAATACAATCAAAAATCATTATAATATGTACACTCAAATAACTTAATATACTTTAATATGTTATAATCAAATATAGAATAATAGGAATAATAAAAGATATATATATAATAAAATATATATAATATAAACGGCGCAGGAGGAGGTGGAGGTCTAAATAGGATGAGGAAGATAAACAAAATTAGATACACATATATTACAATAAAATTAACAGTTCATTGTTAAAATTGCTACACTAAAATATTCAGAGCATTAAAAGCAACTGAGATGTATTAAGAATGAAACTTATTAAGAAGGTTATATCAAGAAGGCGCCAATGTCTATATCAACATTAAGACCCTTTGGATTGAGGGTCTGCATTTTATGAATCCAAAAGGTTTCCCTTTTTGCTAATGTATTTAATCTATTGCCCCCTCTCCAATGTATCGGGACATGTTCTATACCTTTAAAAGTTAAAAATTTGGGATTGGATTGGTGATGTAAACTAAAATGCTTAGAGACATTGTGTGTTAATATACCCTTCTTGATATTTAAAAGATGCTCTAAAATCCGTACTTTAAGAGGCCTTGAGGTACGTCCTATGTATTGGAGACCGCAAGGACACTCTAAAATGTAAATAACGAAATCTGTTTTACAATTTATATACCCCTCAATTTTAAAAATTTCACCAGTGATATTTGATTTAAAACTGATTTTGTCTTTATCTTTATGGATACATGCTTTGCATGTATAACAGCCGTAGAAGCCTTTGGGTTTATCTAGCCATGAGTGTGTCTCTTCAGATTTCTTTCTAAAAAAGGTGGTTGGTGCTAGCCTACTCTTAAGATTGGGTGCTTTTTTAAAAATGACAACAGGTTTATCTGGTATATGGTCTTTTAAAACTATGTCGTTTTTTAAAATATGCCAGTGTCTTCCTATAATCTGCTTAATTTGTGATGCTTCTCTATTGTATTGTGTAAGGAAAGCCACATTAAAATGTTTGTTTTGTGTTATATTTTTTTCCTTTGTACTTAATATTTCTTTACGGTCTATATCGTCCGCTCTAAAGACAGCTTTATTTATAGTATTCTGATTGTATTTTCTTTCTTTGAATTTATTTAGAAGGATCTCTGATTGTTCGTGATACATTTTGTCTTCTGTGCAATTCCTTTTGATTCGTCTTAACTGTCCATATGGGATATTACGGATCCATTCTGGATTGTGGCAGCTGCTCTCTAGTATGAAGTTATTACTATCTACCTTTTTGAAAAAGGTTTTGGTTTTTATTGTATCATTTTCCACATAAATTGATAGATCTAGAAATTCTAACTCTTCCTTACTCCAATTGGTGGTAAATTTGAGATTTCTTGTATTTTCTCCCATATGTGTGAAAAAAACTTCAAGTTCCTCTATGCTGCCTCTCCATATGAACAGGATATCATCTATAAAACGATTCCATGAGACCAAGTTTGCACCAAATTTCTGGTTGGACCAGATGTAATCGTCCTCCCAGACTCCCATAAAGAGGTTCGCATAACTTGGTGCAAACTTGGTCCCCATTGCGGTTCCTTGTTGTTGCAAATAGTATCTATTATTAAACCAGAAATAGTTTTTCTCCAAGATGAAGGATATAGATTCAAGCAAAAAGTTGATCTGTTCATCCTTCATCTCAATATCCTTTCTTAATATACTGTCAATAGCTTTTAACCCATCTGAGTGTACAATGGAAGTATAAAGGGATGTGACATCCGCTGTTACCAAAATGTATTCCTCACTCCATTAGATATTATCTAAAATGTTTATCACATCTGTTGTATCTTTCATATAGGATTTAAGAGAACTGACATATTTTTGTAGATGACAGTCAATATAGTGTGATAAATTACTTGTTAAAGACTCTATACCTGATATAATAGGTCGGCCTGGTGGGTTTATTGGATCCTTATGTATCTTAGGGAGAAGGTAAAATAGCGGGAGTTTTGCATTTTCATTCCAGAGATATTTATATTCTCCTTCATTTAGAATTCCCTGTTCTTTTCCTTTAATTAATAATGCTTTCAGATCGTTGGAGAAACGCTTTGTTGGATTATCCTTTAATACTAAATATGTGCTTGTATCTCCTAAAATTCTATTAGCTTCTCCCTCATAATAAATACGATCCATAATAACAACTCCCCCACCTTTATCTACCTGTTTGATAACAATATTTTCATTCACAGTTAAGTCTTCTAATGCTTCCCTTTCTTTTCTTGTTAAGTTATGTTTAAATTTTGTAGGCTGTTGTGTCAAAAGATTAAAATCATTAAGTACCATTTGATAAAATACTTCTAAAAAATGACCTTTTTACTTATTATATCAGGTATAGAGTCTTTAACAAGTAATTTATCACACTATATTGACTGTCATCTACAAAAATATGTCAGTTCTCTTAAATCCTATATAAAAGATACAACAGATGTGATAAACATTTTAGATAATATCAAATGGAGTGAGGAATACATTTTGGTAACAGCGGATGTCACATCCCTTTATACTTCCATTGTACACTCAGATGGGTTAAAAGCTATTGACAGTATATTAAGAAAGGATATTGAGATGAAGGATGAACAGATCAACTTTTTGCTTGAATCTATATCCTTCATCTTGGAGAAAAACTATTTCTGGTTTAATAATAGATACTATTTGCAACAACAAGGAACCGCAATGGGGACCAAGTTTGCACCAAGTTATGCGAACCTCTTTATGGGAGTCTGGGAGGACGATTACATCTGGTCCAACCAGAAATTTGGTGCAAACTTGGTCTCATGGAATCGTTTTATAGATGATATCCTGTTCATATGGAGAGGCAGCATAGAGGAACTTGAAGTTTTTTTCACACATATGGGAGAAAATACAAGAAATCTCAAATTTACCACCAATTGGAGTAAGGAAGAGTTAGAATTTCTAGATCTATCAATTTATGTGGAAAATGATACAATAAAAACCAAAACCTTTTTCAAAAAGGTAGATAGTAATAACTTCATACTAGAGAGCAGCTGCCACAATCCAGAATGGATCCGTAATATCCCATATGGACAGTTAAGACGAATCAAAAGGAATTGCACAGAAGACAAAATGTATCACGAACAATCAGAGATCCTTCTAAATAAATTCAAAGAAAGAAAATACAATCAGAATACTATAAATAAAGCTGTCTTTAGAGCGGACGATATAGACCGTAAAGAAATATTAAGTACAAAGGAAAAAAATATAACACAAAACAAACATTTTAATGTGGCTTTCCTTACACAATACAATAGAGAAGCATCACAAATTAAGCAGATTATAGGAAGACACTGGCATATTTTAAAAAACGACATAGTTTTAAAAGACCATATACCAGATAAACCTGTTGTCATTTTTAAAAAAGCACCCAATCTTAAGAGTAGGCTAGCACCAACCACCTTTTTTAGAAAGAAATCTGAAGAGACACACTCATGGCTAGATAAACCCAAAGGCTTCTACGGCTGTTATACATGCAAAGCATGTATCCATAAAGATAAAGACAAAATCAGTTTTAAATCAAATATCACTGGTGAAATTTTTAAAATTGAGGGGTATATAAATTGTAAAACAGATTTCGTTATTTACATTTTAGAGTGTCCTTGCGGTCTCCAATACATAGGACGTACCTCAAGGCCTCTTAAAGTACGGATTTTAGAGCATCTTTTAAATATCAAGAAGGGTATATTAACACACAATGTCTCTAAGCATTTTAGTTTACATCACCAATCCAATCCCAAATTTTTAACTTTTAAAGGTATAGAACATGTCCCGATACATTGGAGAGGGGGCAATAGATTAAATACATTAGCAAAAAGGGAAACCTTTTGGATTCATAAAATGCAGACCCTCAATCCAAAGGGTCTTAATGTTGATATAGACATTGGCGCCTTCTTGATATAACCTTCTTAATAAGTTTCATTCTTAATACATCTCAGTTGCTTTTAATGCTCTGAATATTTTAGTGTAGCAATTTTAACAATGAACTGTTAATTTTATTGTAATATATGTGTATCTAATTTTGTTTATCTTCCTCATCCTATTTAGACCTCCACCTCCTCCTGCGCCGTTTATATTATATATATTTTATTATATATATATCTTTTATTATTCCTATTATTCTATATTTGATTATAACATATTAAAGTATATTAAGTTATTTGAGTGTACATATTATAATGATTTTTGATTGTATTAGCAATGAAAGCCTGTCTATATTTATTATTGTATTGTGATATTGTAACACACCTCCTTAGCTAATGCCACAAAACACATACTGATTGGCAATTATTGTATTGTACCCCATGATTGGCCATCTGTATTTGATCATGGACTATATATATAAGGAGGGACACATGGGGTTCATTAATCCGATTCCTGAAGAAGCCACAGCGAAACGCGTAGAATCGATCTGCTGTGGGAGGTGACTGAGCTGGGGAGAACATTGGAGCTAGGTGCTGGCACGGAGACGGACACACAGGGCAGCTTCTTCCGCCCCAACCCGAGACGTCACAGGACGTGACGCGGATACACGTGACGCACGCGGAAGCGCTCCGCCGCTCCTGGAGACACCGGCACTCTCTACAACCAGCTGTCCTCTCCCTCGAACGTAAAGCATATTGGAAATGTGAGTGCATCATGCATATGTTTGTTCATTGCTGCTAATACATTATTTAGACCATACTGTACCATTGTGCGTTCTCTCTTTTCTTCTACATAAACCTTGGGAGTTAAACCCTGACCATAAACAAGCTTCCTGATACGTTATCAAGACACCACTCTGAGGGGGAATCCATTAAAGGGCTCCTATCAGAGAGAGAAGTGTCTCTGATACGCCTTATATTGACATTGTCAATTGTGAGTACCACCATTGCAGAGTTATCTTGAGACTTCATTTGTTTATACCATCTGCACTATTATATATTTTTTCTTTCATGTTCACGAGACCCTTTAAAAAGGCCAACCTGGATCAGTTCTCCCCTCTCCCAGCTAAGAGGGGGCTGTATGCTACAAACAGGCACTTGTCTGCAGCATGTTTGCGTATGATACCTGTGTTTTATTGTTTGGTAAGAGGAAAGCCACCTAAAGATAGCTAGAAAATTGCTGTCATGTTAATGCTCAGATAGACCAAGGATTTATTTTGGATTCTTTTGTTTATCTTAAATTTTGTCGAATGGAGTGCCAAAGAAAATAAAAGACTTAACCAGCTGTGATTGCCCTATGATTGTGGTTTACACTAAAAGAAAGTGGGTTTTAAGGATCCGAGACCAGAACGCTTCAGCCATAATATTATTTTGTCACAGTGGAGACAGCAGAAGGATTCCCAGATTGAGCTATCTGAGGGAATGTGGGAACAGTAGAGGGATTTTGAGATGGAACGTCTTTAATGAGGGTAAGAACAGCAGAGGATTCCGAGAGTGATCGGAGGGATTGTGGGAACAGCAGAGGGATTCCAAAAGGGATCTTTCTGAGGGAATGTAGGAACAGCAGAGGGATTCCAGGAGGGATCTGTCTGAGGGAATGTGGGAACATCAGATCCAAGAGGGATCTATAGAGAAAACAAAAGAACAAGGCGCACAACGCACATAGTGAAGTATAATTTAAAAAGTATCATTTAAAAAGGGAATTTTACTAAGGGGTAATAAGTTCTGCGTACATCAGAGTAAATACAAATGAGCAGTGTGTTAGTGGGTTTACCACACAAGTAGACGGCTGGAAACGGCACTCTTTACTCGATCCAAGAGGGATCTATCTGATGGAAGGTGGGAACAGCAGAGGGATTTTGGGAAGAATGTATCTGAGGGAGTGTGGTAACAGCACAGGGATTCCATGAGGGAGCTGCCTTAGGAAACGTGGGAACAGAAGTGGGATTCCAGGAAGGAGGTCTGTGAGGGAGTGTGGGAACAGCAGAGGGAGTTTGTAGGTACATTTTACACTGGAAGACTTGGGAACTGTCACAGGAGATCAGGTATTTACACCATTTTACCGGGATCATTCATTGAGCAAAACAAGTCAGTAAAACTAATTGTCATTTATTCCATAGAAACAGACATACACACAGTGGATTACAAAATACAAGAGAAAACACAGTTACTGGGGGTCTGGACTACAAAACTAGACTTTCCTAGCCTCTGTGTGACGTAAAACAAAATATTTAGGTTGACCATGACTTGTCAAGAAATGTCCCGGAACTCAAATCGGCATGAAGTTCCACACGCCACCGCTGTATGAGCCCCGGAGCCTTGAAATACCTTTACCGCGACTAAGTCCCAGACGTCCTGGAACTAAAATCGACTTCAATCCCCAGCCACGACCGTTACGTTAAATTCTTCGAACTTGGCCGCAAAAGTAAAAAGAGCATCTTTTTGTGATATCAAATTTCCCGCTGCTGTCTTGGCGCGCGAAATCTTAGAGAAACTCTACACCAGATTGGCTGCTGGCGTTCTTATAGTATTTCAGTTTCATTCATGAAATTCTCCAGCCAATCCTAGATGGGGAGAATTCCTACCAGCCAATCAGAGCGTTGCCAGTCTATCTAAGCCGGGCAAGCACGGATTCTGACAAGGGCATGCGCCAACCTTGCACCGCTGCCACTTATCAGTCAGAAGCTACTCATGGAGTTAGACTCCTCAAAGTCTGGGTCAGAGCAAATGATAGTCCAATGACTTCCATTCATCCTAGGACATGAGTACTTGAGGCTAGCTCCGCTGCCCACATGGCTTTCACACCTTGGCAACCTCTGAGGCTTTCATGTGTGAGACCTGAGTAGACTTGATGGCACCAGTTTTGGAAGCAACATGGTCTCTCGGAACCACAGACCTGGAAGTTCCCAGCTCATATACTGTGCATAAGAATTTCCCCTTAAACACAATGTTAATAAAAATATGTTCACATTTTTCTTCGAAGTCCTTTAGTTACAGGGATTGACTGAAAAGACGCGCACGTTCATGTTCAGCCCTCCTAGCCCTTCCTATAGTGAAAACTGTTCCTAAGTAGAACGATAAAACGCTTACGTTAATTTTCAGGGATACATTCAAAATACATTGAAAACTGGATTTAGACTTAAAAACATACTTGCAACCTTACGGATGTTTGGAGCAAACCAGAATCCCTATACCGGAGTCTGGTGATCTGGCATATACTGGAGGACCCCCACTAACTTAGAGACCCCTGACTTTACTCGGGATACACATCCCTATGCCCCCATTTACCTTTCTGGTCTGTGCTGAAGGAGGGAGACCTGGCGGTGAGTCGTGTAACCGTTTTCAAGGGAGGATTTTGACTGGAGTGGTGTGACTATATGTCCCTGGGAATCTGACCTGATTTCCGGATACATTTTTGGGGTGGCCAGAAACTCTGGACCTCGTTTACCTAGATACAGACAGACAACACTTTCACCGCAAAACTCCACTTGAAACTCATAGCCTCTCAATCTCCACTGGTTAGCACTCATGGAAAGGTAAAACACACATAAATTCTTTATTATCGCACAATCACATTCATTTCATGTACAACAACTGGGTCCAAGGGCTGACAATCTAAATCCCTAAATATGGCTCAGAGGTAACCAGCTGGGCACAATACCTTTATTTATGGCCTGGTTACCCTCTCACCATCACAGGAACTAGTTTGTGTTTGGGGTAGAGGTGGCAGGTTACATCCAGTAGAATGTTTACTCGTGATGTGTTGCCACATAACCCCACAGTGACAATATGTTAACGTACACAATGCTCATGTTACCAATCATGTATACTTTGTACTTACCTCTGAGAAATATTGGAAGCCTCTGACAGCAGTTTCTGTTAATTCTACAGGTGGGAAATTATGACGTCAGCAGTGATATGGACCTTGGAGATCTCTTGTTAGTTCGACTGTACAAGGAACGCTTTTTAATCTTACCTGCGGACAGCTGGCACTGCAGCTATGTCACGGTGACATGTCCTAAAGGAGAACTCTATCAATTCCCATGTTACCACTGGATCACAGGCTTTGTGACACTGGAAGTACATGAGGGGAAAGGTAACATCTCTTTATACTTAGATCATATAAGAATCTCTGTATTTAATGCCCTTGTCTCTTTTCTTTGGTAGTGAGTGAGTGAGTGAGCGAGTGAGTCACTGTGACAGTTTCTATGACCTCACATAAGTGACACTTACTAATTCATTAAAATAATATATTTTTATTTTTCTATACAGCAGCGGCAGCTCTTATTCGAGCAAATGCCGCTGGCTGAATGAGGCTGGGAAGCGGGTAGCCGCGGCGCGTGGCGGCGCACTGTGACGTCACGGTCACAAGCGCGCCCGGCTTCCCCGTCTTCCCCGGCTTCCCCAGGCTTCCCCGACACCCCTGGAGTTCAAATCTAGGTAAGCGGGGGTGCGGGGAAGCAGAGGGGCAGAGTAGAAGCCGGGTTCGGGGTGTCTTTGGGGGGGTAATTGCGCGCGATGTGGAGGGGGGGTGCGTGGGGGAAACGCGGCGGCGCGCGTTTCTGACTGGCGGCAGCTGGGGTAGATCCCGGCATGCCGCCGGCATTTACTCGAATAAAAGATGTCGCTACTGTAATTAATATTAAAAATGCGATTCCACTTGGCCACATATATTAAAGTTACTGTAAAGTGAAAGCACTTATCCATGTAACAACTTTTCTAGAATGGTTTGTGGCTGTTTCATAATTTATGTTTTTTCTGGAACTTTCCAAATTAGACTTAAGCGATAACTTTGAATTATTATAAATCTCACAGGCTAAAATCTGCCCACTGTGCTCATTAAGGGCTCATGTTTTAAATGGCAATACCTAACAGAGAAAAAACTGAAGCAATGATTCCAAGATTGTGGTGATCAGGGCTGAGGTATAAGCAGTCCTCAGAGAATTCCGGAGCAGGAATAAGTACTGTATCTAAGTGTTTTCATAGTTCTGTATAATAGTACTGTATCTCCGTTTACTGTAGGTCCATGTAACTATCTCTATGGTTAGATACTGTGTACATGTGTGTGTTTCTGTACTTCTGTTCATTTGTATGAGTATATTTTTCTGATTTTGGCTCTGATTTCCCGTGGGCTCTTGATTTCACTTCAATATGTTCTTCACATTCACAATTCGTTCTATGGTATCTTCTTTCAGGAATAATATTGTCAGGTGACACCAACCCCATTCTCCGGAAGCAGAGATGTTCAGAGCTGGAGAGGAAGAGAGCCATGCACCAGTGAGTGACCAGCTGCATACCGATAACGTTAGAGGATGGACAGAGAGGGGAGGGATATTGGTTTGGGTATATTAGTCTGGGTCAGGAACATCTTAACCACTCCTCCTGCTTAGAACCCAATCCCATTTATAGCATTGTGTTTATCAGTCTTCTATAAGGACAATTGTTGATGACTTTACTGATATCTGAGTGAGATCAATCAAACTACTCCCAGTCCCCCAGTCACACAAACAGAAACAATGTTTCTATGACATTCCCCACTTCTGATGTCTGGCTCACTGGCCTGCAGTTACCTGTCTCTTCCATACTTTCTCTTTGTGAGGTGGGACTGCGCTTGCTCTTTCCAATCACCTGGAACTACTCCTGCAAGCAGTGACTGGTTAAACAGTTACTTTAATTGTGCTGCACGCACACTTCTAAGCGCTATTAATATCCTTTGATGTAGCCCATCTGGCCCCATTGACTTGTCCACTTTCAGTTTGGAAAGTTCCATTAGGATGTTCTCCTCTATAAATGGATAAGGACTCCTCCTGTCCATGTGTGTTCCTGTTCCCTAACTGTGGTCTCTCCCCTTCACTGCAACATTAGTTCTCACTCACAGTTATATCTGATATTCTATCATAAATAATACATTGTGAGGTTAGAGCACAAGCGATTTATCAGTATGATCTTAATTTTAGCCATATTACATCCAATGTTATCAGTATGCTCTAACTTTAAGCAATATAACATCCAAAATTACCAGCACATTTACTTTTATTACAGTATAAACATACTACATATTTACATATAACGTTATCGGTATGCTCTTAATTTCAGTCATATTACATCCAATGTTAGCAGTATGCTCTTACTTTAAGCCATATTACATCCAGTGTTATCAGCATGCTCTTACTGTCACGTGAGACCAGGTTTATTAACACCTTTTATTCTAGGATCATATGATTGAGCAAAGCAAGGAGATAAAATAAATTGTAATTTATTTCAGGAAAAGACATACACACAATGTATTGTATGTCTTAATTTATATAGCGCCATAAATGTACATAGCGCTCACAGTAGTAATACACGTGGTAATCATATACATAACAAATAATATAAATAACAGGTCATGGGAATAAGTGCTTCAGACATAAAAGTAACATTAAGGAGGAGGAGTCCCTGATCCAAGGAGCTTACAGTCTAATTGGTAGGTATTGGAACGTATAGAGACAGTAGGAGGGAATTCTGGTAAGTGCGTCTGCAGGGGGCCAAGCATTAAGTATCAGGATTATCCACAGTGCTATTCATATGCTTCTTTAAGCAAATGTGTCTTAAGGTGGGTCTTAAAGGTGGATAGAGAGGGTGCTAGTCGGAAGGGGAAGGGCATTCCAGAGGTGAGGGGCAGAAAGTGAGAAAGGTTTAAGGCGTAGCAATCGAGAGAATACAAGACGTTCATGGAGCTTGGAGGCAAAAGGCAGGAGGGAGACAAGTCGATAATTAGAATGACAGGTAGGGTCAAGCTTCCTTTTTTTGAGTAATGGTATAATGGTTGCAAGCTTGAAGGAGGATGGAAAGGTAACAGAGTAGAGGGAAGAGTTAAAAATATGTGTGAGCATAGGGATTATAGAAGGAGTAAAAGGTTTTAGGAGATTTGAGGGAATGGGATCAAGAGGGCAGGTGGTAGAGGGAGAAGAGGAGATCAGCAGTGACACATCCTCCTCCGAGATAGCGGAAAAAGAGTCAAGAAAGGCAGGAGGAGAGTTAGGAAGCGGTGTGGGATGATAGGACGCAACAGATGGGATGTTCTGACATATGGATTCCACCTTTTCCTTAAAAAAGTCAGCAAAGTCCTGAGGTGAGATGGAGGAAGAAGAGGAGGCAGCCGAGGGTGGTCTGAGTAGAGAGTCAAAGACAGAAAAGAGTTGGCGTGGGTTAGACTTGTGTCTGTTGATTAGTGATGAAAAGTAGGTTTGTTTAGCCTGAGAAAGGGCAGAGTTGAAACAGGACAGCATAAATTTGTAGTGAAGAAAGTCTGCGAGCGTATGAGATTTCCTCCAGAGGCATTCAGAGGAGCAAGTGGAGGAACACAGCATGCGTGTGTGGGAGTTTAGTTAGGGTCTGGGGTTAGAAGGGTGAGTGCGGCAGAGAGAAAGCGAGGCATGAAGATCAAGAGAGGAGGATAAGGCAGAGTTGTAGTTCCTGACCAGGTTGTCAGGGTCTGAAGCAGAACTGAGAGAGGAGAGGGAGGAGCGTAAAGTGGAATCAAAATCTGTTAGGTTAATAGAGCGCAGGTTTCTGCAAAAACAAGGGCTAGATGGAGATGGGGAGAAGCGAAAGAGAGAAAATGAGATGAGGTGATGGTCAGAGAGAGGAAAAAGGGAAATAGAGAAATCGGAGAGAGAGAAGTTTTTAGTGAAAACCAGGTCTAGGTAGTGGCCATCCTTGTGGGTGCTGGCTGCAGTCAACTGTTAAAGGCCAAAAGAAGAGGTTAGAGAGAGAAAGCGGGAAGCCCAAGGGAGAGAGGGGTCAAAAATGTGGCAATTGATGTCCCCAAGAGAAGAACAGGGGAGTCTGAGGAGAGAAAGAAATAGAGCCAGGATTCAAAGTGAGAGAGAAAGGCAAAAGGGGTATGAGTAGAAGTAGGTGGGCGATAGATGACCACCACGTGGAAAGGGAGAGGAGAGAAGATCTGGGGACAGTGTGAGCCTCAAAGGAGGGAAAAGCAAGAGAGGGAGGAATAGGAAGGGTTCGGTAACGGCAGAGAGTGGAGAGCAGGAGCCCGACGCTTCCACCCCGGCCATCAGGGCGCGGAGTGTGGGAGAAGGAAAGGCCACCATAGGAGAGGGCAGCTTCCAGAGCAGAGTCAGACTTAGTGAGCCAGGTCTCACTTATAGCAAATAGAAGCAGAGAGTTAGAGAGAAAGAAGTCATGCACAGAGAGGAACTTGTTGGAAAGGGAGCGAGCATTCCAAAGGGCACAGGAGAATGGGAGAGAGGAGGGAGGGTGGCAGGGGATGGGTATGAGGTTGGAGGGTTGACAACAGAAGGAGTAGAAGTTGCATGTGGGAGGCGAGGTCGAGAGCAAGTAGAAATAGGGCAGGTACCAGGATTGGGAGAGATATCCCCAGAAGCAAGGAGGAGAAGCATTGATAGAAAGAGAATGTGTGACGAAGATTTGTAGGGGTGCGTTTTAGTGCAGTGTGTATAGCTGTGTGGTGACAGAGGGCACAGGTGAGAAAGGAGTTCATGTGAACTGAGAAGTGGTGAAGGAAGGAGAGATGGAGATATATGAATAGAGTTAAAGACATGATGAGGCTGGTGGAAGGAAGTGCATAATTTGAAAAGGAGAGAGGTTACCACAAATATAAAAAGTAAAGGTTGCATCACAGCGATAGTTAAGTGTTGAGAGGTGCAGTCTGGGATGATATCCTCCATTCCAGCGTAGATCAAATTCAGGAATCAGAACCATTAGGTGTTGTCCACTTTTCCACTTCTTTTTGAACTCCTTTTTAAACTTCATCTAACATTCTTCTATAAACATGGCTACTTAAAAGCATGGCTGCTGTGCCTATACTTATATACATTTACAATGTCACCTGGCTGGCCCAAGCAACTTAATGAGCACATGTGAGTTGCGTTAAGACAGATGATTTTTCTAGGATGGGTGCTGTCTTGCACAACAGAGTAAAACAAATAATAAATGGTTACAAATACAGTTACATAAATGAACAGGGTATACATTATATACAAGACATTGCATGCACAGTTAAAGAAAATATATATTATGAGCGTATGAAACAGTTACAGACCAGATTAAAGTGTGAGACAGCCTTAGATTTGAAAGAACTTAAGCTGGTGGTGGATATGAGAGTCTCTGGTAGGTTGTTCCAGTTTTGGGGTGCACGGAAGGAGAAGGAGGAACGTCCGGATACTTTGTTGAGCCTTGGGACTATGAACAGTCTTTTGGAGTCTGATCTCAAGTGATAGGTGCTGCATGTGGTAGGGGTGAGGAGCTTGTTCAGGTAGCTGGGTAGCTTGCCCAGAAAGTATTTGAGGGTGAGACAGGAAAGGTGAACTTTGCGCCTAGACTCTAGTGATGACCAATCTAGTTCTTTGAGCATTTCGCAGTGATGTGTGTTGTAGATGCATTGGAGAACAAAATGACAAATTGAATTGTAGAGGGTGTCAAGTTTGCTAAGGTGGGTTTGAGGAGCCGAGCCATATACTATGTCTCCATAGTCAATAATTGGCATTAGCATCTGCTGTGCAATACGCTTTCTGACCAGGAGACTTAGGGAGGATTTGGTCCTGTTAAGTACCCCTAGCTTGGCATAGGTCTTGGTTGTCAGGGTATCAATGTGCATCCCGAATGTTAAGTGGGAGTCAAACCATAAGCCCAGGTATTTAAAACTAGTGACAGGTGTTAGGGTGGTGTTAGCGTTGGTTCTAATCAAGAGCTCAGTCACCGGAAGCTTTACAAACTTAGTCTTGGTCCCAAATACCATTGTTACAGTCTTGTCAGTGTTTAAAAACAGTTTGTTTTGGGAAATCCAGTTTACGAGTCTCAAAAAGTCAGACTGAAGTATGTGTTGAAGGTCAGAGAGGCTATGGCTGTGTGCATATAGGATTGTGTCATCTGCATACATGTGTATTGAGGCTTCCTTACAAGCTGTGGGAAGATCATTAATGAACACTGAGAAGAGTAGAGGCCCCAGAACAGAGCCTTGCGGGACACCACAGGGGATATCCAGGGGGTTGGAGTTAGAGCCTGAGATGGACACATGTTGGGATCTTCCTGATAGGTAGGACTGAAACCAGTTTAAAGCATGTTTCCCTATTCCAGAGCTCTGGAGTTTGTTGAGCAGGATAACATGATCAACTGTGTCAAAAGCCTTTGCAAAATCTAGGAATATTGCACCAGTGAGTTGTCCCCGTTCCATTCCACACTGGATTTCATTGCAAACTTTTAGCAGGGTAGTTACGGTGGAGTGTTTGGGACGAAACCCAGATTGGAATTGGCTACGGAAATTTGTCTTGTTATAGTAATCGCTTAAAAGGGAGTGGACACATTTTTCCATGACTTTGGATAGAATTGGGAGAAGTGAGATTGGCCTGTAGTTTGAGACAGTGTTTTTGTCCCCACTTTGGAAGATTGGGACAACTCTGGCAGTTTTCCAGGTCTTAGGGATATGGCCTGCAGACAGGATAGAGTTGACTATGGACGCAATTGGTTTGGCAATGGCTGGGGCACCAAGTCGTAGGAACCTAGATTGTAGTAAGTCGGGTCCACATTGGCTGCTTAGTTTTAGTTTGAGGAGCGCTTGTATAATCTCCTCTTTGGATACTGGGCTAAATTGAAAATTGTGGGCAGTGTTGGGAGGGGGTGGGACTGTAGGGATACTCCTAGGATGAGATTCATGTTTGGGGTTTGTGCTGCATTTCGCTAATAAGTTAGTGGCACACCCCACAAAGTAATCATTGAATGCATTTGCAATGTCAGTGGGGTTTGTCAGAGTAATATCCCCCTTAGTGATATTACTTGGCTGTTGATGGTTAGGAGGCTGGAATATATTGTTGATAACCTTCCAGAAGTTAGCTGGGTTGGATGTATTTTGGTAGAGATTCTCAGAGAAATATTGTGCTTTTGCATGCCTTGTTTGCCTTGTGCACAGATAGTTATGGAGATCACACACACACAGAAGCTAACTACTTACATAAAAGCAGATAGCATAGACCTTGAAAGGTATCTTTGGCTTGTGCTTGAGTGTATGGGACTGAATGGCAGTTGGTCTCAGATTTCTCTGCACTTCTGCCTTCTCCAAAGCTCAGCCAATTGGAAGTCACGACACACATAAAATGCAAGGATAATGCAAAATGGTGTAGTACCGTGTCATGATAATGTCATGAGATATTGGGTATTTTAATGAGCTACAGTTTTAGGAAAATACAAATATGTGTGGTGTCTTTTCAGAAATATCTGGGCTTCAAAAGGCTTGATTGAAGTTGGGTGTGAAAAGTACAGAGGGGGTTTGGTGTATGTTAATACCTAATTTGCAGGCCAAGTGTATATTGCTGGTAGAGACAGCTAGGCCCATGTCTGGAGCATTGGGTGTGAAATATAGCACCTGTGACAAACGTTCTCTACACAGGAGGCCCAGCTTCAAAACATTTCTTTACAAGGGGTTTTATGGGGGCCAGGGGTGTGGCTACAGAAGGAGATATCAGAATGAGCGACCTTATTAAATATAAGAATATCATGAGACATCCTCTGCTGAACATGCTAAAAGTTACATGTGTGTCAGTGGGACCGAGTCGCAACTAACGATTACAGACACCTAATGTTTAGCAGGTACTAAGAGACAGATATTAATATGTCTCTTAATTTTAGTATTACACAGTAATATTTAGTCTTATTGGCAGCATCATGCGTGCCGGAATGTATTAATATGTCTACTGAACTGAAGTTATGAATTATTTAGATAGGAAAAGCAGTTATTAAACGTCCTGGGGTGGGAGGAGTTTTACTCTGGGGTAAGACTGTCAACCTCACCACTGATTTATGACAGATGCTGGGTTTAGGTTGTGTTCAATGGGAAATAACTGTATTTAAGGTTGAGCAATTGTGGTGGGGGGTAGATATCTACAGAGGAATATTTTGAGACCAGATACGGGATATTTCAATGTTTCTTACCAGCGACCTCTCTGGGGAAAATCTATGTCATTTGGTGAAGTATAGATTTTCTTTTATGTTTATCATTTTATTTTAAGAAGCTGTTCTGCCTTATATTGTAATAACTGAATGTTTATTTTGTAATACCTTTTCTGTAATCTAAGCACTGTATTTGTATATATATTAAAACATTTAATAAGTAATGCTTTGGGCTCTGAATGAACTAATGCGTGCTCTGGAGAGAATAACTTACGAATTTGGGCACATGTTACTAAAACTGATTTTGTGTTAAAGTGCATAGTTTCTCCTATAATAAACAAGGACCTGAGGCCCTGGCGGATATTTTAGTTTAAGATCTGTTATCATCTGCATAGCCTCAGGTCGCGTGCTTGCAGGGGGTCGTACGTGACATACTGTAACACATTTAATATAACAATTAAGATCTCAAACAGTTGCACTCACATGCTGATAGATCTTAAAATCAGATGACAGACGTGCCGTCCGCAGGCTTGAATACCGGGTGCGTGGTGCATGGGTAGAAGCTGGATCCTGTAGCTGTCCCCTCCTCTCAGCCGCGACTCGGAGCACCAGTCCACCTCTAATGACGTCACCAATGCACCGCCGTTCCCCTCCTCGGCCTTGTCTCCCTATTAGGTTTTCTGTCTCGCTGTTCCCCTCAGAGGAAAAACATGATCCCTTCGTGATCTGAGGGGGTAGTACTCTGCATGCTCCGGTCCCCATGTGGGGGAAACAGACAGGAGGACGAGTGTCTGTCTATGTGCAGGGAAAACCCCGCAGGAGCAGAGAAGCAGCAAGGCCCCGCCCCCACAGCAAGGCCCCACCACAAACAGAGAGCAGAGATGTTGCACGGAGCTTGTTCAACCACCCGTTTGATTTGAGGACAGACAGACAATTTGAAATACGTTTTTACCTGAGAAGAGAGAAGAGATGATCAGCAATAGATCAGTCCCAAATTACTTTTTAAACTTCATCTAACATTCTACTTTAAACAATTTACACGGTTAACACACTTACTGTGAACGGGGCTAACGAATAAAATCTTCCTTCAAACGAAAAATGACCTCTGTAGGAGCCCTTTCCAATGACAGTGAGGTACTCACAAAGTCCTGGAACTGATTTCGGCGCAATGCCAGCCGCGACCGCTACGTTCTCAAAAGCGGGACTTAGAAACTTTTCTCAGTCAAAATCTTTTCTGCCGGCTCGCGTCTATTCTTCACAGAGCATCTTTGCATTTGCCGCTGATGGTTTGGCGCTTGGAATTTGCTGTCCTGATTGGCTGCAATGTTTCTTATGGGTTTCAGTGTCCCATTCACAAACCTCTACAGCCTACTAGCTCATGGAAATTCTCCTGCAGCCAATCACCGATTTGCTGGTATTCTAAATCCGGGGGGTCACATTTTTTCATTCTGCAAAGGAGCATGCACCAACCTGGCACCTCTGCCTCTTAGCATATTGAGCCCACCTGCTGTCCAAGCTCCACCGAGTCTGGGGTAGGGAAAATGGTGGCCAGATAGCCCTGTGTTAGCCCAGGATGTGGGTGCTCAAGTAAAACTGCAGTATCCCGCCTGTTATAACACCTTAGCATCCCTTAGGCTTTCAAGTCCGGACTCCACACAGACCCATAGGCACCAAGCTTGGTAGCCATCTGGTCCCTCGGAACCCAGGATTTGGAAATGCCACAGTTCATTAACAGGTTATCAGTACATATACCTATTAAATATAACTCTTTAATAAAATACACTGTGTCCTGTATCTTGTTTGATAAAAATGTGTAAGTCCCGTTCTGTTGTCAGGGATGGAGTAAGGGGAAATACTGCCTACACTTACTAGCCTCATCCCTGCCACACTATAAAAATGACTTTAAACTTTTTACACACAAAAACCACTCACAGCATCATCATATAGCTGGAGCACCCACTGAACCCCTAAACTAGGTTCAGGGTACCTTGGCATGTACCTGGGCATCTCCCATTATACTAGGGATCCCCTGTATGTTGTAGGTGTACATTAACCCCTTCATGTCTGTCATGGGAGAGGGGGTTTGGCCCGGAATATATGAGTTTCACCCCATTTGGCCACCCCCTGCTCTCACTTGGGAAGCAAGGGGTTAACTGGACTGCGGTCCAGTAATGTGTTTTTATCCTGCTTCCATACCCAAATGTGTATTCCCCTGTAAATGTGTATTGTTCCCATTCCAGTGTCTGCACAAACACATACACTGGGATCGATGCAGGAGGGAAAGGGTTAATAGTTAAAGAGTGATTATAGCCCTTTGTTCCATTTTCTCGCCTTTGCAGGCTCCATTTTGCAGCTCCCCATAGGTCGCCGTTGCAGCTCCATACGATCCTATGGGGAAACTGGCGATTTGGGCCCATTTTCATCAGAAGACCTGCAGGTGGCGCCCGAGAGGAGGAGCGGCGGTTCCCCATTGTAAGTCAATGGAGTCATTCATTTCAATGGGATTCCTCGACACCGACCTCCAGGAACGGGTTGGCAGCCATCCAAACCGCAGGCCGCAGAAGCGGATACACTATCTGAAAAAGAGCTTTGATGAAACTAGGTCAAGTTCACATACAATTGGCGTGGCAAACTTAAGTTCTAGGACATCCAGGAATAAAATTATTTTTGCCCCTAGACCCTAGGAACCCCCCACACTCGACCACCACTGGGTCTGAGTATGAAGGACCCCCGTAAAGGGTTGCGCTCGCCACGAGGGTCGCACCATTAACTCTACTGGGAGCGGAGGTCCCAATGAATCCTACGGTGGCGCCGGCCCATGCATTTCCTATGGAGGCGCCGGCCATATTGATTCTAATGGAAGAAAGCCGGGTGGCTTTAAAACGGCTAAGTCCGAAAGTGTGAAAAGTGTAAGCCCATATCTCCGGTTCTGGGAGTACCAGAGGGCTGGGATTTTGGTCACAGGTAGTCACTGTTCCGGCATGACTATATGGCCATTTCTAGCCCTCTCCGATCAACCAGACGGAGGGTGGGCAAATGTGAACAAATAAGGTTTGTCCCATTGACTTCAATGGCGGAGTTTCTCCATTGAAAGCCTATAGCGGCGGAGCCCATTGATTTCAATAGGAGAGTGAAATGCTGTGATTTCTTTTAGCATAGCAGAGAATCCTGCATTAAAGTTAATAGGGGATTTTAACTTGGTTTTTGTATCTCCGATTCTGGGGGTCGTGGAAGGCTGATATTTGGCCACTATGGCAAAGGTCCTCCGGCATGAGGACCTGGCAAATTTCAGCCCGCCGAGACACCCAGAACGGATTATTTTAATATGTGCAGATATTAAAGAAAATACTGTTTTTCAAGGCTGGGATAAAGCCCGGGAAAGTTACTGGCTCTGCTTTATGTTAATGTTCAGGATGGTGACCATTTGTCTACAAACAGCCTCCCTGATCAAAGGCTGACCACTCTGATTGTGTACAATAGGGCGGAAAAACGAGGAGCCTGAGTGGTCTGTAAGTGTCATAATTCACACTTACAGACAAAAGGGTTTCCTGACTATAAAGAAGTCTGCTAGACTTTCAGGCACCCAAAGGTTAAGGTATGGGGCTGAAACTCCATATAAACGAGTGTAAGCCCCATACCCATGGTCTTCGTGTCTTTCGTGATGTCTTCATCTGAACCTGTATTGCTGAAGGAATTGCCAATCCTGTACCTGATTGCTTCATTGTCCAACCCTTAAGTAAGTGTCTATTTCTTGTCTGTTATTTGTATTATCTTGTGTGTTCACCTTCGTTAAGGAATAAACTATATTTATTATATCTATGTCGTGTTCAATTCAACCCAGAGATTTTGGTGTGTATTATAACCTGTCACAAGCTACCTTGACAATGTCCCGTTTACCTTGTCTGTATCATGCTGAAGCAGTAATCCTGGCAGTCAGTCGCAAGAACGTTTTCAGGGTAAGAGTTTGCCCGGAGCAATGTGCTTTGATATATCCGAGAATCTTACTTGATTCCCAGATACATCTTTTGGGGTACCCTGTAACTTTGGAACCCTGATACATAGCCACATTCTATAAAGACTTTCTCCAGCAAACCCACCCTGTAATTTACAGCCTCGAAATCTCCCGGTCCCAGCACCCCAGGAAAGGCAAAAGACAAAGAAATCTTTAATGTCGCATAATTTGCACACAGTCACAGTAATGCATCTCCGACATCTAGGTTCAAGAGCTGACACTCTAGGACCTCAACACATGGATCAGGGGTAACCAAGTAGGCATAACCTTTATTAGTGAGCCTAGTTAACCTCTTCACTCTCACACTTACTTTAAGCCATAATACATCCAACTTTATCGGTATGCCCATACTTTAAGCTATATTAAATCCAATGTTATCAGTATGCTCTTCATTTAAGCTATATTACATCCAAAGTTATCCGTTTGACCTTACTTTAAGCCATATTACACCCAGCGTTATCAGTATGCTGTTACTTTAAGCCATCTTACATCCAATGTTATCAGTATGCTCTTAGTTTAAGCCATATTACATCCAACGTTATCAGTATGAAGCCATGAACAGTGAAACGTACGTAGGGTACGTCTGAGGTCACTTCCGTGTGACGTCGGCTCATCGGAGAGGTGTGGGATCGCTCCTTGTCTGAGTACTTTGTAGACTGCGTCTTTGGGCAGCAACAGCACTCAGACCACAGGCTATGCTGTGCCTGATTTTCTGTTACTTGTCTATCACAGCTTTTGCTACTAAGTTCACAATAGTACCTATGGGGCTGCCCTGTCATTCTTTTCACAGGACAGCACGCTGAGTAGCTGTCCCAATCAAACAGCTAGCACTAATAGCAGTTTGGTGGTAAGGGGTCCCTCAATAGGGCTCTTGCTTACACTAAGGGCTACACTTATTATTAACAAGGAGCACCTCTACTAGTTATCAGGCATCTTAGCTATAACCTGTCTGAATACCTGATTAGTTTAGATTTTTATGTAATCTGACCTATCTGGTCTAATCAGCACCTCTGTGTCTGCCACGGTACTATTTCCTGTGGCAGGGCTCTGTGTGCAGATCCTAACCAAACAGCTACATTGTTAGTAGTTTGGTGGTAAGGTGTCCGTTCACTGGGACTCTCCTTACATTGTGGATTAACAAGCTTTACTCAATTTCTGGATATCAGGTATCATATCCTGTCATTTCAGGACACTAGATGGTTACACTGTTTACAACCATCTATATAATTTAAGTGTACAGTACATAATATCTAGTTATCAGATATATTATAAGTCACTGTACTACTAGTATAATTAGTTTCACATCCTCTTACTTCAAGCCAAATTACAGCCAACGTTATTAGTATGCTCTTACTTCAAGCCAAATTACAGCCAACGTTATTAGTATGCTCTTATTTCAAGCCAAATTACAGCCAACGTTATTAGTATGCTCTTACTTCAAGCCAAATTACAGCCAACGTTATTAGTATGCTCTTACTTCAAGCCAAATTACAGCCAACGTTATTAGTATGCTCTTACTTTAAGCCATATTACATCCAACTTTATCAGTATGCCCTTACTTTAAGCCATATTACACACAATGTTATTATTAATTGATATGATTCACATTAAATGCCATTAAAACATACAACATTTTACCAGAATATTGACAGTCAATAATTACTAATGTAGCCATGCTGTAAAATGGCTGTAGTCATCTCTCCTCCTGACAGTAAGGCCTGGTAAGTTATGGGCATGCCAGCAGTAATTATGGAGGTTTGCCCTCACACCCTGGTGAGGTGCCCTATGTATGGATGGGAGTGGTCACATGCTCTGAATCCATGATTAGTGATGTCAGAGTTGTGCCAGCCCCCAGAGAATACATAAGGCACAGCACTGCTAAAAAGTTAGTGTTCAGAGGCTGTTGCTAGTTGTTGGAAGGTGGTTCAGAGGTTATGAGACAAGGAGCAAGTCTGAGTACAGGCTTGGGAGGAGACAGCTTATAAGACTGTGACCAGGGACCTGGCACAGGGACTATCTCCCTAAGGGGAGATAGGGAATCCACTGCATGGGGAAAGGACACCTTTCAAAGGGAAGTGCGGTGAGCATGAGCGGCTGAGTACAGACTGCTGTGAGGGGCAGCTGGCCCGCCGCAAGTCAATAAAGATGATCTTGTTAAATCATACCCTCGTGTGTAAGTGTGGAGTGATTACACAGAGGAGTGCACCACAGAGGAGTTCCTCACCAGGACCATTTTACAGGGAACAAAGTATTTTTACAGATATATACATTTACTACATTCCCTGTTCCCAAATTATACAGTTTTCCCCCTTCCAGACTTCAGACAGTGATTAGCTCTTTTCTGGAAGGGGTTACACAAAACATTACATATATTGGGCAAACTGAGCCACACACAGGTGGCTATTACACACGTTATTGGGGCATTGGGGCAGCCAGCCAGCCAGGACTCACCATTATTATGTGAGGCTGGCTACCACTACCGTGACAGATGGGACTGTTAGTAAAAGTTGAGTCTATATATAAATTCAATTATTTGTGTATTCTTCTGTCCTCCAGATGGAAAATTTACGCAGAAGGCTCTCCTCACTGTATTAAGGAGGACAATGATAACAATCTGCCTGGTGATGACCAATATTCCTGGATCAAAAAGTCCAGCTTCGACTTCACACTTGCATCCACGTACGTATCCATTGAGATTTATGTTGGAGATATATTGCAGAATGTAATCCATTGACATAATGTGTTCCCTAAATCTTAGAGATAGGGCGATAATAGACATTCATACTGAAACATTCAAGTTGTTACCAAGACTTAAGTTTATACAGTAGGTATGAAAGAAGCGGAGTATATATTATGTGTTATTTCATGTTCAGTGTTTGTTTTTTGATGAAACGTTCTCTTTCTGATTGGTCTGTTGGCTAAGTTGGACAGTTATCTAGGAAATGTTGTGTATGTTTTATATATTAATTATAAGCAACATAGTCCTGTGACTGGAGAACATTCTATTTTAGCCCCATCCCAGTAAATATAAATATGTCACCATATCTTCAGCGTGAGTGGTCACAGGGGTATTATGTCCATACAATCATGGCCTATCTGCTTATAAGGTAAAAAAAACCCCTAACATGAAACACTTAAATAATGTGATAAAACATGATATACATAAATTACTGAACAATAAAAGTATAGTCATATACAGTAGCAAATAATATAAACATGTCCACTAATAAAGGTTGTACTTTCATACATACGCCTAAAATATTACTAGTAATCTTCATTTTTAAACAAGCTCAATATGGGCCAAAGGAATATTCTTAATGGGTCTGGGAGATTATGCACTGGATCGCTAATAGCAGGGCAGCTGACAGGGGGGGAATGCTCGGACAAATGTCCTGGGCCTGGAGGACAGGGAGAGACCACAGACGATATATATGGGCTGTGAAGGTCTCCCGCTCTAGGTTCTCTAGGTATTAACGTTCATTCACTAATTACAAAGCTCCTTTTTGTATACTATAGCTACCAGCGAGCGTGACTGTAATAGCGGTTTGCGCCCACTCATGAATATGGGCAATCGGTATACAAAATACCACACCGTTTACTAACTCTCTGTAACTTAACTATATTACATGTAGCCGGGCTCCCCTCACCTGCATTGTTGTTGTCGGGTGGGAGGGTTGCAGCAGGGCAGGGAACGCTCCGGTATATTGGAAGTTCTGCCTTATCAGGGCGCCGCCATGTTGGGAGTTGGTGCAGGCACAGAAGGTGTGGAGCAGGAGGTCGCGCATGCGCAGGCATACAGCAAAGCCCGCGAAGGAGGAGTAGCTCTCATAGGGTGGAGCATAGGGAACTACGACTCCCAGCAGCCCCCGCGGGACCAGGTGACACAAGGGAACCAATGGGGTGGTAGGAATGAAGGAAGGAAGGAAGGAAGGAGGATATAGGGGTCGGAGGGCACGCACGTTGCTCAGAGCTAGTGGGAGGAGGAAGGAGATGGAGCTCCAGGTGTAGGGAGGTATTCATCCCCTACCTAGGCCTTATACCCCAGGCCCAGTTAGGCCCTGAGTCCCCGTAGTGTGGAGCAGAGTTAGGGACTGGCCCTAGATAGTTTCCGGTTCCCTTATTGTGCCGTTCAGTATCGCTTAAAGAGACAGTGTGTAACTAGCAGGAGGTCTGGGCTCAGACCCTGCTACTGGAGCTGCAGTTGTCTGGGTGGGATCGCCCCGGACGCCTATTGCTGGTGTCACCTCGCCTCGGACCCTTTGTAAAGACCCTGGCAGGCCCGGGTACAGGAGTACCTGGCAGGTACTCTTCAAGTGCACCAACTATATCACCATTCATACAGGACACAGTGGCTGCGCAGTCACCCATACATATTCATTATCTCACTTGAGGGTGGGGACATATTGTGCTGGGGGTATTGGACACGGGGTGGGATCACCCGGTGAAGGAGGGGAAGAAGCGTCCTGCGAGGCGCAGTAGATAGTGTCTCCTATAGGGAGGGACACCGGTTTTATATATATATATATATATATATATATATATATATATATATATGCATTGCAGACAAGTAAAGTCATTCGGTTGTTTATATGCTTTGTGTTTGTGTATTGATATCAAATTGTCCTGCGAGGAACTACTCCCCCTCTGGTGGGAGCCATCGCAGGTGGAGGCACTGCACCAAGTATATGGTATTATCTACTATTTTGCGTGCCCCAAGCTCTCCGTGGCAGAGGCTTAGGCCCTGTGAGCCTACAGGTTATACAGCATATGGTAGCGGTCTGTGTTCACTAGAAAACAGGGCTATATACATATCATACTATTTTTAATAGGGTATGCTTTAGAGTCTGCTCCTTCTATGTGACATGCTCTGGTGATGTTTCTATATACTCTGCTAACTTGACAAAGGGGATATAGTCTCCTATTCAAGATACAAAGCATCTAATCATCCTGCATGCATTTTCCCCTCGCAGAAGCTATATACTTCCATATACTGTATGGACAACAACAGCTGGTTCTTTACACAGAACCCTAATTGGTTGTCTGCACGGTCAGAGTGTGTCTGGGAATAAACCACTGGCTGCCTTAACAGCCCTTTACAGTTGGCAAGTGGCCTGATTAATTTCATTGGTAGCATATACCATGTATACGTATATTAATAGATAAATGGTTTCTTACATAAGTTACTAAGTATCTAACTACTCTTACACACACTCTCATTCTGCAGTAGTCACATATTACCTTTTATGTACTACAACAGCAGGCTCTCCATATATAACCCTCATTGGTTGATTGCACCATCAAATTGCTTTGGGGGTAAACAACTTCGGCAAGTGGCCAAATTAAGTCAGTTGGAGCCATATACCATTCACATCTGTATGTATACTGAATGGGCTGATATAGATACAGTACTTTGTATGTATGTGTATTTTCAACACATTATCTAATCAACTACTCTCTTTAGCGACCACATATATACACCCTCATTGGGGTTAATGTAGAACTACACCATTTATTAGTCACATTAAGTTACGATGGTAGATTTATAAGGAGCAATTTTAGGGAGGAAGGAAACTAGTATTCTATTTTGGACACTGAAGCGTTTATTTCACTCACCAGCTATTTACAATATTATAGTCCAACACGTCTACCTATAGAATACTTAAGTGTAATAGATATCACTATACACTTACAGTATACATTCCCCCCTTATACCTAGTTAGACCATTCATTAAGGGGAGACTGCATTTCAGACCCCTTGTAGACAACTGATTCAATCAAACTCAGTTACCTATTTTTATGCACTGTGGATCCAGAGTGATCACTACACTCGACATAGGATCTATAGTCAGTGTCTTTTGTCTGTACTTTTTAACCACGATTATTTTAATAATTAAAATCACTAAAAAAATATTATTTTAATCATTTCACCAATCATACAGCTTTTGGGAGGAAGAGTGCTTCAAGTTGGGTTTCTGTTCTTTGCTCTGTGTACCTTTATTATTGTTTAAAACCAGAGACAGAATATGAAACACAGACAGAGCCCAGTGCTACATTCATTGACACAAATACACAGTACAGTGCCTGTATATATATATATATATATATATATCTTTTGAATAAAATGGTCTTTTGGTTTAACTCTTTGGCCAAAGTGTCGTAAGCCCTTGAGCCCCTCCAAGGCAGACCATGTCTCAAGGGTCCTAACACTAATATAAATTCTTAATAACCTGTACATTACCAGGAAGAATGATTTATAATAAATCTGTCAAAATTAGTTGCATAGTTCTAAGTCTGATTGAAGCTCTTATTAACCTGTATAATACCAGGAAAAGCACCCTATATTAGATTTGTCGCAATCAAACTGCATGCAAGTTCCCATGAGTGTGGAAGGTGAAACGGAGTGAGCTTTAACCATTTAAAAGTGGGAGGGGGTGAGTTTCAAACCTGGGAAGGAGGAGACACAGCACGGGCAGCAGCAGCCACAGTAGATGTGATAGAGGAGATAAGGATCCCCTCACTCACAGAGAGACAGCTTATGGAACAAGCCCCGAGCATGTGCTTCCCTGAAACTGCTACTGAGGCACAGGGTTAGGCCTCAGATTTTCTTTTAAGTATTGACTTCTGGGGAGATGACCTATCAGATCAATAATGGTCTCAGTAAAGCAGACTGGTGGTACACTCCCTAGCGATGCCTTTTAATCTGCACTTTTGCTGTATAAAACCAGCGATGTCTGTGGATTGTTATTAGGCCGAACAGGAGCTCCTGAGAAATGCAGCTATCTTAGAGCTCTACCTTCCGGAAGTCAACTACTATGGTATTTAAGGGGTTAACCCAACTCCCACTACTCACCCAGGAGGCCTAACCACCCTCCACATGGGCAATTACCCTCCACCCCCAATAAACTAATTGATTGGCACCGTGGAACACCATGCCCATAGTATGAGCATGGTTTGCCACTATGGCAAATAATGGGCAAGCTATAGTACAAATAAAAAAAAGCCCCAAATAAAAAAGACTTTCAATTAAAAAAATGCCAATAAACAAATGTATTGCCACAGTAGCACACCATGCCCATAATATGAGCATGGTTTGCCACTATGGCAGTCAATGGGCAACCTAAAAAAAAACAAGCAACCAAAATACAATACATTACAATGAAATACAAAGAAGCATTTGCCAATCAGCAATGTTTTACTAGCCACTAAGGTAACCAAGCATGTATGTAATGGTTTTTAATATTGTTCATTTAAAATTTTTCTAAAACCTGTACAGTACATCTTACTTATTATTTCCAATGTTACAATCTGTTCTCTGATTGAGATGTAGGGAACAACATTGAGAAGAAATGGTTTTATGATAAATGTATTATTAATGTTATGTTACTTATTGTTTTTATGGCCAAAATCACTTTTAGCCACATCCTGCTAAAAGGGCCATTGGACATTAGTCTAGAGCAGGGTGTTTGTTTGTGGGGTGGGGCGAGGATGGGTGGAGGTGTGGTTGATGGGGATTGTTGTTTCAAGGTGGGTGGTTAGGCTCTAGGGGGTGGTGGGCGTTTAGTAAATTAACCCCTTTTTAGTCATGTAAAACCCTGACTAGTTGACCCCTTGGGTGACTAAGGAGTTAATATGTTCTGTAATGTACTTTAGGTCGTATTGTATCACCTATTTCATGCTGGTTTAGTTGATCTTACCTATGTATATAATGGGCAATATCTTGTGCATTATGTACATAGATAAAGTCAGCAGGTAAGAGGATACAGAGTTCCAAGATTCAATGCTCAGCTGTAGAGAGTCACTATCAACATCAATGTAATAAGATCTTGCATAATGTACAAAGTAGAAGGGATGGACCTGATGAAACCACTCTCTTAATTAATAAACAGTCCGTGTTTCCATAATAACCTCCTAAAATGAGGGGGACCTGTGTATAAAGGTATGGGTCAGTTATAAATATCTGACCCCCTGGTTCACAGTAATAAACGTCCCCCTGGAGAGAGACAATGGTAAAGTTGAACACCCAGACCGTAATGATCGGAATGGGGTACTCATGATTGAGAGCTGGTTAGATCCATTGGCGTGCGTCACGTAGGTGTAGAGCAGGAGAAAATTCCACGAGGGAAACAGCGGAGCACAGCAGGAGAAGGAGGGGGCTAGACACCGATGTGAGAATAAAAAGTCCTTTAATCCATGATAGACATCATGGTGTGGGATCCGTAAAAAGCTCTTACGCGTTTCGGGCCCTCGCCCTTTGTCAAAGAGAATATACATAGATAACACTGGGTTAACGGCCTGGATTAGGTGATAAAAAAGCTGTGGTATTATATACAGACGAGACCACGAGTATTCTATGGCTTGTCTTAAACTAGCCCGGTTACATTCTGGGTAGATGCTGGGTGTAACCTGGCTAGTTTAGGGCAAGTTTAAGGCATTTCTGCTTTGACTAATGACCCATAGGATTAACAGAGCAGGGGTCCCTGGCAGTCCCATTCAGTTTGATTGGGACTGCCAGGGACCCCCGCTGTTAATCGGATGGGCCATTAGTCAATGCAGAAATGCTGGGGCTAGTTTAAGGCTAGTTTAAGGCATGTATCCAGCATGTATCCAGCATGTACCTGGGTGTACCTGAGTCTTTTTGGCAATTGCCACTGGTTTGTGTTAGAATAACCGTGGGCACTACAGAAGTATAACTATCGGAACAGGATGTAACATATGGCCGATAACAGAGAAACATTACTTATTACGCTTCTTCCTTTATCAGATCCGATAAAAAGTTATCTTTGGCGGTGCAGGTTCATGTATTTCCCGCTAAAAATAATACACTCTTTTAAACAATAATACCACATTTTAAGGTTACCACAGTGTGATGTACTGTATCTTGACCTTTGTACCTAATGTTTTAATTATCTGTTACAGTATATTCATAAGATAACAGAATGCATTAAATATTAACCCCTGAACTGATTTGATTTTTTATTTCATCGATAGTGGAATGGAAGTGAAGTTCAAAGGTTTCTTGGACTGCAAAGAATCCTGGACAGATTTAAATGATATCAACAGGATTTTCTGCTGCAAGAGAACGCCGATGTCAGGTTTGTGTGGTTTAACTGAACGAATATACACAGTAAATTCATACAAGACAGAGAATGTAGTAACACTCTGGGTGTGATTCATGTTAAGATCCCACAGTCACAAAGAGAAGCTGGTCATAGAACCTGTAATTTTGTATGCATGTAGGTATGTATGCATGTCTTTATATACAGTAGCACCATTAATGTACATAGCGCTTCACAGCAGTAATATACATGACAATCATGAAAATTACAAATGATACAAATAACACATAAAGGGGAGAGGTGCTTGAGACATTAAAGTAACATTTAGGAAAGGGAGTCCCTGCTCCGAAGAGCTTACAATCTAAGTGGTACTGTAAGTAGAAAGAATGTACAGAGACAGTAGTAGGGTGTTATAGTAAGTGTGTGTCAAGGGAGACCAGGTATTTACACCTTTTTAACCGGGATCATAATATTAAGCAAAACAAGGAGGTAAAATAAATGGTCATTTATTCCTTTGAAACAGACAGTGACTTACAATATGCCAGGGTGAGTAGGTAACTAGGCCATCAATGAAGGTATTATGCCTGGCTGGTTACCTCTGAGCCATGTTGGGTAATTTAGAGTGTCAGCTCTTGAACCCATTAATGGTACCTGCAATGTATATGTTTGTATTGCAATAAGGAATGTATGTGTATTTTACCTTTCCAGGAGTGCTAACCAGTGGAGATTCTCAGGCTATGAGTTTCAGGCGGGTTTTTGCAGTAAAAGTGTTTTTGGAATTTGTCTAGGTAGAAGGGGTCCAGAGTTGCTGGCCACTCCAAAAAATGTATCTGGGAATCAGGTCAGATTCCTGGGGACATATTTACACATCACTCTGGTCATGCTCCTCCCTGGAAAGCAGTTGTGCGACTTCACTGCCAGGTCTCTCTGCTTCAGCACAGACCAGAAAGGTAAATGAGGGCATAGGGATATGTGTATCCTGGATACAGTCAGGGGTCCCTAGGTTAATGGGAGTCCCTCAGTATATGTCCAAT
The DNA here is from genome assembly GCF_040206685.1 of Ascaphus truei. Lineage (NCBI taxonomy): Eukaryota > Metazoa > Chordata > Amphibia > Anura > Ascaphidae > Ascaphus > Ascaphus truei. The sequence goes on along the minus strand of NC_134485.1, from coordinate 657,143 downwards.
CACCAGAACCAAGTATAGAGGTTCTGGGGTGCTCCAACCATCGATAAGGTTGCAAGCTGATTGTATGTCTAAGTCCAAATTCCTATGTGTTTAGAAAAGTAACTCTAAAATTGTTATTTGGTTCAACTTTTAAAACATTTTCTTAAAAGAAGGTCTAGGAGCGCTGAAACTGAACGTGCGCGTCTCTTCAGTTAAACCAAAAAAAATAAGACTTAGAAAAAATTGTGAATTTTTTTTTATTTCTGACATTGTGTATAATGGTAAATGCTTATGCACTGTATATGAGCTGGGGAGTTTCCAAGTCCGTGGTTCCAAGAAACCAGTTGGCTACTAATTTGATGCCACTAAGTATGCTCGGGTCCCAGAGTCGAAAGCCACAGAGATTGCCAAGGTGTGATAGTCATTTGGGCGAAGGAGTTAGACACAAGTACCCTCGTCCTGGGCTGAATGGAAGTCCTCGGACTACCATTTGCCCAGACATTGAGATGCCTAACTCCGTGGGTGGCTTCTGACTCACAAGTGGCAGAGGTGCCAAGTTTGCGCATGCCCCTGTCAGATTTATAATACATCCTTGCCCGGCTTCCGGAGACTGGCAAGTCTCTGATAGACTGGTAGAAATTCTCCACGCTCGGAGTGGCTGGAGTATTTCATGAATGGGACTGAAATACTATAAGAAACACAGCAGACAATCCGGTCCTCAGATTCTAAGCACCAAGACAGCAGCGGCAAATTATAAAACCAGCAAAAGATGCTCTTGGAGAACTAGACGCAAGACCGCTTCGGAAATTTCAAGGCAAGACATTTTCTAAGTCCCACTTTTCAGGGTCAAGTTCTGAAAAGAGAATGTAGCGGTCTCGGCTGGAACTACACTCCAAAAAGAGTACCAGAACGTTTGGTACTATCTCCCAGGCAAGTCAAGCGATCTTGCCATCTCCAGAGCAGATACAGCGGTGGCGTCTGGAACTACCTGACGATTGGAGTTCCAGGACTTTTCAGTGCCGGTGAACATAAATGTCACGGGAGACCAATGCTTTTAACACCTTAAATACCCGGATCCTTTAATTGAGCAAAGCGTGAGATAAAATAAATGGTGATTTATTTACAACATGAACATACACAGCTTGATTTACGAAATAATACGAATAAACACTTACTTGGACGGGGCAAAACGAAATAAAATGTTCCCGGAATGAAATCCTCAGAAACAAAGTCTTTTGGCACAAATTTCCAGGAGCGGGGTATGCATATGTCAGGGGGATGAATGGAAGACGGCCTTCAACACACGAGATGGCCATTACGAATATCTAGTTATGCCTTTTGGCTTGTGTAATGCTCCAGCGGTCTTCCAAGAGTTCGTGAAAGAGATCTTTCGTGATGTCCTTATTATTGTCGTCATTGTTTATCTTGATGACATTCTAATCTTTTCTCAATCCCTTTCTGAACATATCCAGCATACCAAACTGGTCCTGAACCGTCTTCGGGAGAATTACCTGTACGCCAAGATGGAGAAGAGAATGTTTCATCAAACTTCAACATCATTCTTTGGCTATATAATTTTGGACTCTGGTTTCTTCACGGACCCTGATAAACTCAAGGCGGTCTTGGAATGGCCACATCCTACCTCTCTCAAGGCGATTCAACATTTTTTAGGCTTCGCCAATTATTACCATAAATTCATTTGTAATTTCTCTTCTACTGTGGCTCCTATTACTGCTCTTAACAAGAAGGGAGCAGATACTTCCTCCTGGTCTCCTGAGACAGTTCACACCTTCGACACTCTCAAGAAAGCTTTCGTCTCCGCCCCAATTCTACGCCATCCTGACCCAAACTTCCTTTCACTCTTGAAATTGATGCTTCTGATGTTAAGGCTAGCGCTATCCTCTCTCACAGACAAACCCCTCAAGATAAGTTATGGTTTCTTCTCCCAAATTTTTTTTCCAGCAGAGCAGAACTATGACGTTGGCAACCGAGAGCTCCTAGCCATTAAGCTGGTTCTTCAAGAGTGGATACACCTTCTGGAGAGTACCGAGAACACTGTCGATTCTCCCTGATCACAAAAACCTGCTTTACATTGAAGGTGCTCGGCTCCCGTCAGGCTCACTGGTCTCTCTTCTTCTCCAGATTTAATTACCTCATCTGGTGCATTATCCCGTCAATTCATCATGGAAGACAAGACTGAGGACATTTCGGAGACTATTCTTCCTTCTAAATACATTATTTCTGCCAATTCATTCGACGTCCTGGACAAGATTCTTGCTTCTCAAAAATGTATTCCTAGTGGTCTAAAAGTGCTGTAGGGTTGTCTGTATGCTGCACCACAGTTCTGAAGGCATTTTTTCGAATCGGGCCATTCATGTTGGTCTGCCGATCATCCTGGTACCAAGAGAACTTCGGACCTCATCAGACGCATTTTTTGGTGGTCTAATATGCTCAAAGACATCGAAGAGTTCATCAAGGCTTGCTCCATTTGCGCCCGAATTAAAACCACTCGCAACAAACCTCTTGGTCTGCTTCGTCCCTGGAGTCATCTATCGATGGACTTCATTGTTGAACTTTCTATATCCAAGGGAATGAACACTATTCTTGTCATTGTCGACAGATTTTCTAAGCAGGCACATTTCATACCTCTCAAAGATCTTCCCAATTCTGCCACCCTGGCAGATATCTTCGTTAAGGAGATCTTTTGGATTCACAGAGTACCGTTGTCTATAGTGTCCGATCGCGGATCTCAATTAATTTCTAAATTTTGGCGGTCTTTTGCTCAAAGGATGGATATTGCACTTCTTTTTCTTGGTATCACCCCAAACCAATTGACAAACCGAGAGGACAAACCAATCTCTTGAAAAATATCTTAGATGCTTCATCTTGGACGCTCAAGACAATTGGGTAGAGCTCATGCCATGGGCAGAATTCGCCCACAATTCTTTAAGAAATGAGTCCACCCAATAGTCACGCACGTCTTCCCATCTCTTCTGTTTCTTCCGGAGTCCCAGGAGCTGACAAGAGTAAATTCTTTGCAGGATTCCTGGAAAAGGATCCAGAGGACTCTCCAGGAGGCTATTCCCAGAAAGAAGTCACAGGCTGATAGTCATCGCCGTAAGGCGCCCAACGTTAAACCAGGAGACAGGGTGTGGCTCTCTTCTAAAAACATCAGGTTGAAGACACCAACTCTCAAATTGGCCCCAAGATTCCTGGGCCCATTCACCATCCTGGAACAAGTAAACCCTGTGGCATACAGCTTACAACTTCCTTCTTCTATGAAAATTCCTGCTGTATTTCATGTCTCTCTTTTGAAACTGGTCTTTCAACGTTCGCAATTCCCTGAAGCTTCTCTTAAACCTTCTCCAGTACTCAGACAAGGACAAGAAGAGTACGAGATTTGTTCTCTAATCGACTCAAGAAGATCCAGAGGATCAATCCAGTATTTGGTCCACTGGAAAGGGTTTGGACCAGAAGAACGATCCGGGATACCACATCACCAGGGACGCGCTCCTAGCTTGTTTAGTCGGTTTCCCGCCAGGTATCCGCCCAAGCCTTTTTGGAGTCATCCTGAGGCCGCTCCTCAAGGGGGGGGTGGTACTGTAAGGAATCGGGGGACATGTCCCTTGTGGCGTGTCCCCTCCTTACCTCCTGCTCCGCATACCCCTGCGCTGCTTACAGAGCGCGGACGCACATAGAGGTCTTCTGTCATCTCTACCGGGCTTGGTCCCACCCCCTGCTTGCTTCATGCGTTATTCACGCGCCTCCGCTCCACCTCGCACTCCCATTGCTCCAGCCCGCCTATTTAGTTCCTGTTTGCTCAGTCACTCGTTGCTGAGCATAGATCAATGTACCTTGTGTTCTCACGTTCCTTGCTTTGCCTTGTCTTGATTCCCAGTTCCTCTCTTTTGTACTGACCCAGCTAGACTATTGGACCCTCTCTGGATAACGATCCCGGCTTGCCTCTGACCACCCACACTTCTCTATCTCTGACCATGGCTAACGGACACACTACTAATCTACTGGCTCAGATCCCTTACCATGGCACAATGAACATTGACTACTCTACTGGCTCCTCCCCACGACCTCTGCAAGTATCAGGACTAACCCATTCTCCCAACCCAGGCCCGACTACACTGACTATCCACTCTCCAGGCATGCCACCTCTGCTGTGGCTGCGCAGTTTATACTTTCCCACCTCAGTACCGGGGTCCCTACTTGGTTGGAGTGAGTACAGGCATTACAACATGCCCGTGTGAGGGAATTTCTATTATTATTATTCAACACTTCTCCCCCCCCCTCTCCTCTCTCTCCCCCCTCCTCCGCTCCCCGTCCTGCAAGCGTCATCCTGCTTACATTGGGTTATTGTGCTCTCTTTTGCCCATGGGTCTAGTGTAAATAAGTGCATTCCAGCTACTGAGGATATCCACCGATGGAGAGAAGCACCTGACAGTGTCTAAAGACAACCCTTGGTGAACTTTACTCACACATGCCCGTGTGAGTACACTTTGATTATTTACTCAATACTCACCCACCCACTCCTTACCTTCACAAGCAGTTACTTGGGTACATAATATTTTATATTGCATTTCATTTCTTCTTTTAAATGAGCTCATCTCCACAACACTTTCATGTCAAGGTATGATCCTTCTCGATTTAGCTGCAGCCTCATATGGGTTAGTATCATTTGTTTATGTATCACTTATTCATTTCAGCTCCTACCCCATTGGGGGACCATAATTATCTTGTCCATTTATATCTCGAGTGAGCGCCACTGTCACCTTTTTTCAAAGGCTTTGTTAGAGCAACATAGGGTTCTGTTAACGGATAAGTCGGGTTCAACACATATCACCGATCACCCTATACTCACCGGTGACAAGAGACCTCTGCATAAGCATGCCTATCGTTTATCAGCAGAGGTATAGGAAGTATAGAGAGGGAAGTAGAAGAGATGCTGGCCCTAGGGTTTATTAGACCGTCTCAGAATCCTTGGGCTTGTCCAGTAGTCCTCGTGCCTAAAAAGGACAGAACCACCCGGTTCTGTGTGGACGACCGGCAGCTCAATGCTCAGACGGTGTCAGATGCTTGTCCCATGCCCCGCATGGACGAGCTGTTAGATGAGCTCGTGAGGGCAAAGTATCTGACCACCATGGATTTGTCCAAAGGTTATTGGTTCCTCTGACCCCAGAGGCTAGGGAGAAGTCGGCGTTCATCACTCCAAGTGGCCTCTATGAATTTTTAGTGATGCAATTTGGGATGAGGAATGCCCCGGCAACATTCCAACACCTAGGTTGCAGGAAGGGATGCAGGTTTACGCAAGGTCATACTGTAACTGGACAACATTGCAGTGCTTAGCAGTTCGTGGGAGACTCACATAGTTCATGTAGCAGTGGTGCTGACCAGGATAGGGAAGCAGGGCTGACATTGAAGCCAACAAAGTGTCTAGTAAGTTTGGCAGAGGTTTTGTACTTAGGGCACAGAGTGGGTGGAGGGCACCTGAAGCCAGAACCAGCTAAGGTGGAAGTCATAGTTCCATGGCCTGTTCCCAAAACTAAGAAGCAGGTCATTGCTTTTTTAGGCACCGCTGGCTATTACCGAAAGTTTGTCCCTCAGTATAGTGCTATTGCTAAACCCCTGACTGACTTGACTAAGAAGCGACTCCCAGTTCTGGTAGTCTGGTCTCCTGCCTGTGAGACAGCATTCCAGGCACTGAAGACAGCTCTGGCTTGTGTTCCGATTCTATCCACACCGGACTACTCCAAAAATTTCCTAGTACAGACCGATGCCTCCGATTAAGGTGTTGGCGCTGTACTCAGTCAAAAGAGGGAGGAGGGCGGCGAACACCCTGTGGTGTACCTAAGCAGGAAACTGCCCTGCAAATTGGCTTATGCCACTCTTGAGAGAGTGTTTGGCCATTGTTTGGGTTTGTGGAAACTGCATCCCTACCTGTATGGCAGAACCTTTACCGTGGTCACGGACCATAATCCATTAAGTTGGCTACAATAGGTGTCGGGAGAGAATGGCAAGTTCCTTCGCTGGAGTCTTGCATTGCAGGAGTTTGACTTTTCCATACAACACAAGAAAGGCAGCGAACATGGAAATGCTGATGGCTTCTCATGACAGGACAGCCCGAGTGAGCCCAAAGACTCAAGAGGTGTCCGGCTAGTCGAACAGCCAGTTGCGGTGGGGTAACCAGGCTGAAAAATAAAGGTCAAGCTCACTTGGTTGCCCCTGAGTCACTTTGTGGGGTTCTAGTGTGTCAGCTCTTTGACCTGGCTGTCATGTATGTACTGCTATGCATTGTATGAAAATATGTGACAATAAATAATTGTTATGTTTTTGCCTTTCGAGGAGTGCCAGCAAGCAGAGATTGCTGGGCTATGAGTTTCAGGGTGGGTTTTGCGGTAAAAAATTATTTTCAGATTGTGGCTATGTAGAGGGAATCCAGAGTTACTGGATACCATAAAAATGTAGCCGGGCATCAGGTAAGATTCTCGGATAAATTGAAGCACAATGCTCCGGTCAAAATCCTACCTTGAAAACGTTCTTACAGCTCACCACCAGGAGTCCCTGCTTCAGAACAGACCAGAAAGGTAAAAGGGGCATAGGGGATCAAGTTATTCATGAACGGTATAAGCATAAGGGGGGCTGCCCAGATCATGCCCAAGTCACCCTGAACATGGTATAGCGATTCCGGGGGTGCCCCATCTATAAAATATAGCTGCAAGGTTTATTTTGTATAAAAATGTAAAGTCGGGTTTTTGCAGTGTTGCAGGGATATCGCTAGTGAGAATTGATAGTATACATTCTTATTCTATCCCTGACACCACAGAAGGACTTAGACATTTTTAGCAAAGACACAGTGTAAAATGTATTTTATTACACTGGTTTATTTAATAGATATATTTATGCTTGATGCACTGTAAATGAACTGTTGGATATCTAGGTCCATGGTCCAGAGAGACCAGATGATCACCAAAGCTTGGTGTCACTGTGTCTGTATGGGTCCCAGACATGAAAGCCTCAGAGATGCCAAGGTGTTAGGGCAGGCGGAATACCAGAGTTACACTCAAGTACCTTACATGAATAGGGGCTATCGGCAACCATTTGCCCAACCCCAGACACTGAGGAGCCTGGCAAAAAGGGGGGTTCAGTGTGCTAAAAGGCAGAGGTGCCAGGTTGGTCCATGTCCCTTTGCAGAAGTGGAATCAGTGCCTGCCAGGCTTCAGAGTACCGGCAAATCGGTGATAAACTGGTAGAGAAATCTTCACACTCTGATTAGTTGTAGCGTTTTGTGAATGGGACTGGAAATCCTATAAGAAACATAGCAGCCAATCAGGTCGAGAGATTCTAAGCGCCAAAACAGCAGTGGAAAATTCAATATCCCAAATAGATGCTCTTTGAGAAATAGACGCGAGCCTACTTCAATAATTTCATGGCAAGAATATTTCTAAGTCCCACTTTTCAGGGACCAAGTTCTGAAAATGGAACGTAGCAGTCACAGTTGGAATTACATGCCAAATTGAGTTGCAGGACTTTTGTGAGTACCTCCCGGTCATTGGAAGGACTTGTAAAGACTGTTATCTGACCCATTTGGACAAGAAAGGATTAGTTTGATAGCCCAGTGTCACGGAGACCAGCATTTTTAACACCGTAATACCCGGATCATTTGATTGACCAAAGAGAAGAGATAAAATAAATTGTCATTTATTTCCACAAATGACATACACACATTAGTACACAATTACACTAAAAATACACTCGCTGGGATGGGGGCAAACGAACAAACTTATTTCCAAAACACTTTTGTCACGGGAGACCAGGTTTATCAACACCTTTTTATACTGGGAACATTGATTGAGCAAAGCAAGGAGGTAAAATAAATTGTAATTTATTTCAGGAAAAGACATACACACAATGAAACACAATTTGCCCAATTATCACACTTATTGGGAACGGGGCTAACAAACTTGCCCTTTAAAGGAAATTCATAGAAATGACCTCTGTAGGAGTTTTTTCCAATGACCGGTAGGTACTCACGAAAGTCCTGGAACTGATTTCGCCATGCAATGTCAGCCGCAAGCGCCGTTGCATTCAGGAGATCCGCTTGCTCTGTTTTGGATGACTGGAAGCCCTTTATTGGCTGGTTGTAAAGGTCCCAGGCTCGGATTGATTGTAGTATTTCATGAATGAATCTGAAATTCTATATGAAACCCAGAAGCCAATCCGGGCTGCTTTTTGTTTAACGTCTTGGCTTTGCTCAGTTATATGATCCCGGTGTAAAGATCTAAATTCTGTGACAGGCACATCAGGCCAGATTGTCTTGAACGGTCTCCCTCCAGCAATCCACCTCAGGGGGACGCAATTTGGCTGCCAACCCGGTCAACTTTGTGGGACTGGTACTCACAGTGGAGTAGCCTGTAGCCGAAAGGCAAAGGACTCAGACATTGTTTCCTACCCCTGCAACCAGTGGCACAGCAGAGGAGACAGAGGGGCATCAGGTGGCAGATGTTGGTGCTGCCTTCCAATGATGTGAGGATGAAGCATATGTGGCCAGTGACCATCGGAGCTCGCCAGGCAGCCGGCTTGATTGACGCCAGTGCCACTGTCAATCTAGTGCAACCTGCTATGGTCAATCCAGAGGATCTGCTTGTTTGTGGAGGATGCTACTCCAATAGCAGCCATCGCCAGAAGTGGCAGCCATCGCCAGAAGTGCTAGCAAGGCACTTGTTCAGGTAGGGGAGCCTTTGGTACCCCTGCACATTGAGGATGTCACCGTCCCCTTACATTTGTGACCAACAGATCCTGCAGTTTCTGAGGTGGGGCCATCAGGGACAATGCTCCCCAGCTAAAGAATAGCCGTCCTGCGAGAGGCTGTATACCCAGGTGGAGCAGACCGCAGCCGTGCAGCTCCAGGTGAAGATACAGCCAGCAGCAGCTAAAGATTTATTTTTTCATCTAGGAGTCTCAGGCAGTCGGCCACCAGTAAATAAACCTTTCTTTAATTCTTTAATGTCGCAAATTACAGGGCATGCATTTAACAACACTGGGTTCAAGAGCTGACTCTTCATGAACCCTCATTATAGATCAGGGGTAACCAAACAGGATTACACCTTTCTTTGAGAGCATGGTAACCCCCTTACCATAACAGGTTGGCACAGGCTAACCTCAGGGAGGCTCAGACCAAGCAGAAGACTTGGTATGATCAGAATGCCAGTAGAAGAGAATTCCTCCCTGGGCAGCAAGTGCTTGTTCTGAAGCCCACTCGGCAGAACAAATTAATGGCTGCCTTGTCTGGTCCGTATACGGTACTCAGAAGGATGAATGAGTGCAACTATTTTATACAGTTGGATGGAGAGACAGGAAGAAATAGGACTTATCATATTAATATGCTTAAGGAGTATTTTCAACCGTGTGACAAACATGGTGGCTATCAGTAGGCAACCGATGGAGAACGCAGCGAGAAATGCCCTGCCTGAACTCCTAAGGGAATCTAGGCAGGGGGGCAAAGTAGAGCAGGTTGCGTCAGGTCTCAGCTCAGTGCACAGCAGAAAGTGCAGACAAAGGCTATGCTAGAGGAGCATAGGGTCCTGTTCACGGATAAGTCGGGCAGGTCACATATCACAGATCCCCCTGTTCTCACTGGTGATCAGAGACCTCTGCATAAGCATGCCTATTGTGTATCAACTGAAGGTGAAATGGAGTATAGAGAGGGAAGTGGAAGAGATGCTGCCCCTAGAGGTAATTGTCCCGTCTCAAAGCCCTTGGGCTTATCAAGTAGACCTTGTGCCGAAGAAGGACGGAAACACACAGTTCTGTGTGGACTACCGGTAGCTCAATGCTCAGACGTGTGTGATGCTTATCCCATGCCCCATATGGACGAGCTCCTAGATGAGCTTGCGGGTGCCAAGTATCTGACCACTATGGATTTGTCCAAAGGGTATTGGCAAATCACTCTGACCCAAGAGGCTAGGGAGAAGTCAGCATTCATTACTCCAAATGGCTTATATGAATTTTAAGTTATGCCATTTGGGATGAAGAATGCCCCGACTACTTATAACGCCTGGTCAATAGGTTACAGGAAGAGATGTAAAGTTTTGCAAGGGCATATCTGGATGACCTCTATGTTTACGAATTCATGGGATACACTTAGTACATGTAGTAGCGGTGCTGAAAAGGATAAGGGAAGCATGGGTGACACTGAAACCTACAAAGTGTCTAGTGGGTATGGCAGATGTGTTGTACTTAGGGCACAAAGTGGGTGGAGGGCATCTGAAGCTGGAGCCGGCTAAGGAAGCTATAGTTCAGTGGCCAGTACCTAGGACCAAGAAACAGGTCATGGCTTTATTAATGTGCGACAATAAAGATTTTTCTTTGTTTTACCTTTCCATGTGTGCCAGCAAGCAGGGATTGCTGGGCTATGAGTTTCAAGGGGAGATTTACAGATAAAGTCTTGTCAGAATGTGTCTAGGTAGCGGGGTCCCAGAGTTGCTGGATACCTAAAAAATTTACCCGGGAATCATGTTAGATTCTCGGATATATTGAGACATGTTGCTCCGGCAAAATTTCCCCTTGAAAAAACTTGTGCGACTCACCGCTAGGATTCCCTGCTTTAGCACAGACCAGAAAGGTAAATGGGGCATAGAGGTATAAGGTATCCCTGGAACAGTCAAGGGGTTTCCAGGTTATGAGGGGATGCCATTAAGGCCCAGATCACCAAGAACCTGATATATGGGCTCTGGGGGTTCCCCAACCATAGATAACCTGCTCTGCATGTTTTAAAAGATTTACCCAGCGGCCTTTAGTATTGATAATTTGGTATGTTTGAATATCAAAAGGTGTTTTTTTTATTTATTTTTCTGTAAACTGTGTACTGCTAATTGACCAACTGGAACAAGCTGATTTATTGGGGAGGGGGGAGGGTCTTGTGACTGTTTTAGCTGTATAAAACCAATACCACCCCCCCCCCCCCTGCATTAGCAGGGACTGCATTGGCATGATATAGTGAGGCATCTTAAAGTGAGCTTTTAAGAGAATATATAGTTAGACTATAGTTTGACTAGAGGTGACTGGGGACTGCATCCTTCTGCAAACTTTTCTACACATGGCAACACACGGTGAGCTATTCTGACCACACTATGATCCCTGCTGTTTAGTCTGCGCACACACACACTTGGCTCAAAACAGCTCCATGCAGCATTACCTACCTCTGCATAATGAACCTGCTTTTTACCTCCACTTTGTTCTTTCTTGTGGCCTCATTGAAATGTTACTCTCTCTATCCACTACAAATTCCCCCCTCCTGGCCCACGCCCAACATCACCATACACCCCGGATTACTCAAAAGCCTTGCACTATCTACTGAATGTTGGTGGAGAACCCTGAAAACCAGCACACCAGCCACCGCTCACTCAATTGGCAAAAATCATAAAGTTACAACTTGCAAACAACTACTCAAATTTCTACTCATACTATTACTCTCTTTAGCAGGTGATATTGAACCTAACCCAGGCCCTCCCATTTCAACTCTGTCCCATAACCCTGAGAATACCCCCTTCAAATTCCAAAAAGGGCTATCTGTCGCCCATATAAATATCCGGAGTTTGCAGCCCAAACTGGATGAACTAAGGGCATGGTGCCTTATGCATAACCCAAAAGCCATCGTTCTTACAGAAACATGGCTAACCCCTAAAACCTCTGATGCAAATATTGCCATTCAGGAATACTCCATTTCTAGGAGAGAAAGGTCAAAGAGAGGGGGAAGGGTGTTATTTTATATTGCAGACACCTTACAATTTACACTGTTAAATTGCCCCCCAAGCCCACCCTCTTTTGAAATCCTAGTTGGCAGAATATGCCTCCCCTTTTCTAAGCCCATCTTGCTTGCTGGCATCTACCGCCCCCCTAAAGCCCCTCTACAATCCCTGACTGATATCACCCAGTTTCTTGGCTCCATTTCCACTCTGAATGAAAAGAGTGAGCTGCTAGTTCTTCGGGATTTTAACTTCAATTGGCTTGACCCTAAAAACCACAAAATCCAGATACAAATCAAATCGCTTAACCTATCGCAACTCATTTCCCAACCCACACGGACAAACCTGAAATCGCATAACCATTCTTTGCTTGACTGGATTCTCTCATCAAATCCCAGCAGAATCCAATCCTCTGGCATCCTTCCTGATATTTTCAGTGACCATGCAATAGTGTACTGTGTAAGGAAAACTAAACCGCCCCAATCAAGCCCTAAAGTTCTCCTCACTAGAATATTTAGAAACTTTAACCCACAACAGTTTCTGGATGACCTTACCAACTGCCCTTGGCACAGAATCGATTTAATTCCCGACTCTGATTCTGCGCTTGACTATTTCCAATCCGAGTTCTTAAACTCTGTGATACCCATGCTCCACTACACAGAATAAGGTTACGGGGGGCCCACCTTCTATGGGTTACACCTGACCTTATAGCACTCTACCAGTTCAGGGATGCCTTGTGGAAAAGCCACAAAGTAACTGGCACTACCAAGGATCTCAATCACTACAGATGCCTGCGGAACACGTGTACAAGGCAAACAAGGCATGCAAAAGCACAATATTACTCTGACAATCTCCTCCAAAATACATCAAACCCAGCTAACTCCTGGAAGGTTATCAACAACATATTCCAGCCTTCTAACCATCAACAGCCAAGTAATATCACTAAGGGGGATATTACTCTGACAAACCCCACCGACATTGCAAATGCATTCAATGATTACTTTGTGGGGTGTGCTACTAAATTATTAGTGAAACGCAACCCAAACCACAAACCTGAATCTCATCCTGGGAGTACCCATATAGCCCCACCCCCTCCCAACACTGCCCACAATTTTCAATTTGGCCCAGTATCTGAAGAGGAGATTATACAAGCGCTCCTCAAATTAAAACTAAGCAGCCAATGTGGACCTGACCTACTACAATCTAGGTTCCTAAGACTTGGTGCCCCAGCAATTGCCAAACCAATTGCTTCCATAGTCAAATCTATCCTGTCTGCAGGCCATATCCCTAGGACCTGGAAAACTGCTAGAGTTGTCCCAATCTTCAAAAGTGGGGTCAAAAACACGGTTTCAAACTACAGGCCAATCTCCCTTCTCCCAATACTATCCAAAGTCATGGAAAAATGTGTCCACTCCCAATTAAGCGATTACTATACCAAGACAAATTTCCCTAGCCAATTCCAATCTGGCTTTCGCCCCAAACACTCCACCGTAACTACCCTGCTAAAAGTTTGCAATGAAATCCAGTATGGAATGGAACGTGGTCAACTCACTGGTGCAATAATCCTAGATTTTGCAAAGGCTTTTGATACTGTTGATCATGCTATCCTGCTCAACAAACTCCAGAGCTCTGGAATAGGGAAGCATGCTTTAAACTGGTTTAACTCCTACCTATCGGGTAGATCCCAACATGTGCCCATCTCAGGCTCTAACTCCAACCCCTTGGATATCACCTGTGGCGTCCCGCAAGGCTCTGTTCTGGGGACCCTACTCTTCTCAGTGTTCATCAATGATCTTCCCACAGCTTGTAAGGAAGCTTCAATACATATGTATGCAGATGACACAATCTTATATGCACACAGCCATAGCCTCTCCGACCTTGAACACGTCTTCAGTCTGACTTTTTGAGACTCAAAAACTGGATTTCCCAAAACAAACTGTTTTTAAACACTGACAAGACTGTAACAATGGTATTTGGGACCAAGACTAAATTTTTAAAGCTTCCAGTGACTGAGCTCCAGATCAGAACCAACGCTAACACCACCCTAACTCCTGTTACTAGTTTTAAATACCTGGGCATATGGTTTGACTCCCACTTAACATTCGGAATGCTCATTGATGCCCTGACATCCAAAACCTATGCCAAATTAGGTGTACTTTACAGGAACAAATCCTTCCTAAGCCTGCTGGTCAGAAAGCGTATTGCACAGCAGATGCTAATGCCAATTATCGACTATGGAGGCATAGTATATGGCTCGGTACCCCAAACCCACCTTGGCAAACTTGACACCCTCTACAATTCAATTTGTCGTTTCGTTCTCCAATGCAACTACAACACACATAACTGCGAAATGCTCAAAGAACTAGATTGGTCATCACTCGAGTCTAGGCGCAAAGTTCACCTTTCCTGTATTGCCTTCAAATACTTTCTGGGCAAGCTACCCACCTATCTGAACAAGCTCCTCACCCCTACCACATGCAGCACTTATCATCTGAGATCTGACTCCAAAATACTGTTCATGGTCCCAAGGCTCAACAAAGTATCCGTCCGCTCCTCCTTCTCTTACCGTGCACCCCAAAACTGGAACAACCTACCGGAGACTCTCACATCCACCACCAGTTTAAGTTATTTCAAAACTAAATCTGTCTCACATTTTAATCTGGTCTGTAACTGTTACATAAGTCTATAATATACATCTTCTCTAACTGTGCATGCAATGTATTGTATATAATATACACCCTGTTCATTTATGTAACTGTATTTGTAACCATTTATTATTTGCCATATTAACTATGTCCAGGACATACTTGAAAACGAGAGGTAACTCTCAATGTATTACTTCCTGGTAAAATATTTTTATAAATAAATAAATAAGGTTGAGATGTGTTTTAAAATGTAAGACAGGTTTGCAATGTGTGGGGAATATGGCTAGTGGGAATAACATGAAAGATTCTCATTCTATCCCTCATAACCAAAAGACTTAGAAAGTTTAACAGTGTAAAGTGTATTTTATTAAACAGGTCTGTTTAAAGCGTATAATGCTTATGCACGGTATATGAGCTGGGGACTTCCAGGTCCATGGTTCCGAGAAATCCTGTGGCTACCAAGCTTGGTGCCATCAAGGCTGCTCGAGTCCCGGACATGAAAGCCTCAGAGGTTGCCAAGTGTGAAAGCCATTTGGGCAGTGGAGTTAGCCTTAAGTACTCACGTCCTGGGATGAATGGAACTCATCTGACCACCATTTGCCCCAGCCCAGGCTTTGAGGGGCTTTACTTCGCGGGTGGATTCTGCATGACAAGTGGCAGAGGTGCCAGGTTGGCACTTTCCCTTCTCTGATCCTGAATCCACGCTTGCCCAGCTTAGATAGACTGGCAGCGATCTAGTTGGTAGGATTTTTCCCACGCTCGGATTGGCTGTAGTATTTCATGAATGAACTCTGAAATACTACAGATGCAGTTCCACTTTTTCGCCCAAGTTCTCAGAATAGAACGTAGCGGTCGCGGCTGGGATTGTAGACCGAAAATCGTTCAAGGACGTTTGGAGCTAGGTTGCGGTCAAGTTATTTCAGCACATCCAGAGAGATACAGCGGTGGTGTCAGGAACTTCATGACGATTTGAGTTCCAGGACATTTCGGTACAAGTCCTGGTACCCGAAAGACATTGTTTTCTGTTCTATTTTACCAAGGAAAGTCTAGATTTGTAGCCATGACCCCCAGTAAGTGTGTTTTCTATTTTGTAATCCACTGTGTGTACGTCTGTTTCTATGGAATAAATGACAATTTGTTTTACTGTCTTGTTTTGGTCAGTGAATGATCCCGGTAAAAAGGTGTAAATACCTGATCTCCCGTGACAAACACCATGAGAAGTAAATGGTGGATGTGATGGGCAAGGGCACGAGTTTTTAGAAATTAGACAGATAAGGATTGGGAGATATATCCCCAGAAGCAAAGAAAGAGAAGGTGTGAGGAGGATTTGTAGGGGTGCAAATTAGTGCAGGGTGTGTAGCTGAGAGGTTTGAGAGGGCGCAGATAGGACAGGATAGAACTTCTCTCTGTGAACAGAGAAGTTGAACATGAAGGAGAGATGGAGATATATGAGTGGAGTTAGAGGGAAAGTGAGAATAGTTGTTGAACATAAAGTGCTGTTTGTACAGAAGTGAGGTGAGAACAGAAAGAATAATAACTTTTACGGGATTAACACAGATATTAAACTGTTTTCAACATCAGATTCTAACTTCAATTCCCAAACACTTGTAGACCATAAATGTGTGGTTTGAAATCCACTTGTTTCACAGCAGATGTTCCAGAGACGGATTGCAAGGAATACCATATAACAAACGACAGAGAAGCCCAATGCTACATCCAATATGACAGAAATTCAAAGTAAAATACTTATATATTCTCATGAAAAAGGGTCATTTAGTTTAACCCTTTGGCCAAAGCGTTGTAAGCTTGCGAGCCACGACAAGGCAGACACCTGTTCGCAAGTCCTAACACTACCAGATAAAATACTAATATACCTCTATTAGGATTAAAATGCTCATTTACTGTACTTCTATTAGGAGGGAGAATGACCACATTGGATCTGTATCCAGTAGAATGAAAGGACATACTACAGTAACTTGGGAAGTGGGTAGGGAATACCATACAGGCTGTAACACATGACTTTTAATGGGCCATTACAGATACTGTAAAAGATATCAGAAAAATAGTTTAAATTCATATATTCTAAAACTACAATGTTATTCTTCTTCTAATTGAAGTATATCACAGACTTTAAATGTACAGTATTCTAAAATGGTAATTATGTTATGCCGTCTCTGCAGGTTTATGTATAGGATAATATAACTGATATCAGTTGAATATAATAATTGTGACTTACACTCATTAGATAATTAATTATTTTAATCTACAACTACAATTATAATCATGTTGTTCAAAGAATAAAACAAGCAATAAAACAAACACAGCCAGACAAATAATAGGTATATACGTGTACTTTAAAGATGGCAATATAATAAATAAGAGTAAAGACGTCTAACTAATCTTTACCTGTACAGTTTATAGCAGAGGTGACTAAATGTACCAATTGGTTCTGGCTGAGTTTTATAGTTACATAGTTACACAGTTACATAGTTACATAGTAGATGAGGTTGAAAAAAGACTTACGTCGATCAAGTTCAACCTATGTTAAATTTAGACAACAGATACTTTATCCTATTGTATAATTCCTTCTTGATCCAAAGGATCAATAGTTTTCCTGTTGAAATCTTCCTAAATCTTTTGATGTGTCATGTGTTATATCGTTTGCTGTTGTATCCCAGAACTGGTGTCTCAGAAGTGGAAGGAGGACAAATTCTTTGGTTACCAGTTTCTGAATGGAACAAACCCTGTGATGATCCAAAAATGCTTCAGAATTCCTGACAATTTCCCAGTCACTGATCACATGGTGGCTGCATCTCTGGGGTCTTCCACCAACCTCCACAAGGAACTGCAGGTAGGACCATCTGTCTGATCCAAACAGCTCTATGTTACAGGCTCTCGGAGACATGGATTTCACGTTTTTTTACATTTATTGCAAAAGTTCACCTCACTCACACTATCACTAGAATTTAGCAAGAGTTTCACCAACTTTGCAAAAATGACATTAATTTTTCAGAATTTTTGAGAAAATCACAGTAAATGGTAGTAGATAAAAGACCATACAACATAGCATGTTGACTTGCCATATTTGCAATTGGTTTGCAAAAAAACAACAACATTGCACACAACTTGTCCGTCCATAATTTGGATTTCTATATCTCTTCCCTAAAGGGCACCATTCACACCACGTATAACCCTGACCACACCACATATAACCCTGACCTTCACACCACATGTGACGACCCTGACCTTCACACCACGTATAACCCTGACCATTCACACCACGTATAACCCTGACTACACCACGTATAACCCTGACCATTCACACCACATGTGACGACCCTGACCTTCACACCACGTATAACCCTGACCATTCACACCACGTTTAACCCTGACCATTCACACCACATGTGACGACCCTGACCTTCACACCACGTATAACCCTGACCATTCACACCACGTATAACCCTCACCACACTACGTATAACCCTAACCATTCACACCACATGTAACAAAGTGGAGGAATAAACCTCAAAGCCCGACGCTACTAGCCATAAAGACAGCGTGTATCACGCAGAGGCTAAATTAACCATCAGTATACCGGAGATAGAACCATAAGTAAAAAACACTGTAGCTGAAAAAGGAAATCCTTAAATCACATATAATGGGAACCGGCTGGAAGCGATGGACATGGGGTCCCCCTCTGGGAACCGGCAGGTCCTCGCAAATATAACCAAATAACCCTTAGTGACAATGAAGCAGCAAACAGTCAGTGGACGGCGCACTCACGATCCAGCATCCAGGTAATTAGAAATCTCCAGTATAAACAGCGTGCATCCACAGGTACACAGGAACGGAAAAACATCGAAAAGCTAGGAGCACAGCATTGAAACGAGAGAACTGGAGGCCAACTGAAAAAATAACAAAAATTTAATGGGACATAAACTAATTAAAAGAGAAACCTCTAACGCGTTTCTCGCATGGTGCGCTTTATCAAAGAGCAGTTTCAATGGTCTAAATCAAACTCTTATGTGGTCTACACCTCCAGAAGCACCGCCTACCTGTGCCCAGGTAAAAACAACCCCCTGGACACAAATCTCCTGTTTAAATGAAACACAGGAAAGGGGCATAGTGCTCTGAAGGAAGAGATCCACAAAGACATAATATACAAGTAAACATAGATATTAAAAAAGACCAACAAAATCCAGAAAATCAATAACACATACATATCATCTGTAGAAGCGTAGGATACACGTAAAGAAAACCCGCACTGCTGTAAATTAACCTGTGAGGTGCTGACTGGATGGAGACGTGATAGTATCTATTGGAGAAAAAGAACCCAGTCTTATAGCACTCATTCACAACAAAGTGTATAGTGATAAATTTAAAACACTTTATTAATAACTATGAATAAAAAATAGGGTGTTAAAACGTAATTAAATACTGTATAGAACAGCACGTGACTGTATCCTTTAGTGACCCACCCTAGTATAGGTGGGTGGATATGGTATGATCCCTGATTGATACTAGAGATCAGATGCTATGAATTATAGCCTCCTAAATATAGGAACGGAGCCAGAGAGAGCCCACCGGATTGACTGTCTCTAATAGAGTGTATCTAGACGTATAGTGCACTCTAAAAAGATACACTCATAGTGAAATGGCATGTACTGCGCTTAGTTAGACCTATAGATATCTCCCCCCCCCCCCCCAAATTAGAGATTGCACTGGTTTCTGTGTAAATTCACCAGCACTATAAGAGCTAGATCTCTATTGGGGATAAAAATTCCTTGTTCTCTTAGGTGCAGACTATTAAGCAAGGTCTGAGATCGATAGTGTGGTGTTAATGAGCTTAAAGCAGCTATAGAAAATCACCAAAACACCTCTAATACTGAAAGTGGGGTGATGGTGATATCTGCTGTACTCTAATGTTTGTGCAGTACCCATTACAGTCTAGGCACAATATATATGCTAAGCTGCCACACAAAACTACTTTGCACTCAGGAGTAATCACCCTTATCATAACAGGGTCAGATAGAGCGCAATAGGTGGAGGCTAATGTATGAGCAACCTCCACGGTGTAGCGTGGGTATTGTAATAGTAGCGCTGACTGTATGGGTTAATGTAGGCACATAGACAGCTGAGAAGCTACTCAGTAAAATTTAAATACAGGTACTTGCCTGCACCAACGGCTAGTACTGAGGTGGGGTACACAGGGGATTAATAATAAAGTGAGGTCAGAGCCCCAGAATCACCCCATCCCCCCTCACTAGGAGTTAGAGCAATCGTGTGCACAGAGTGTGAAGTGGGGAGCCGGTCTAGCTGAGGATCGCAGTGTCCCCTACATCAGCACTGATCCTGATTCTATCAGTGCCGATGTGTTCGAGGACCTGCCTGTCTATCAGGTGAGTTGTGCAGTGACTCCTATGAGCATGGAGGGTCCCGCAATAGTAATGTATAGCGCGATCCCTAGATGAAAGAACATGCACATCGGGGGAAGCCTAAATGCATTGACGCGGATCAATATCCAGAGGCTGTACTGTTTGAATAAACAAACTTCCCGCGTGTGCAGGGAGGAATTGCCGACGCGCGCGTTTCACGTAATAAAACGCTTCTTCAGGGCACGTAGGGGGAGGTCCCTGCGTGTGAGGTGGGTTTATATAGTCAACGTGGAAATTGGCTGTTAATTCACTTAACCCCTTCATTACTGGTGCATGGCTGATATAATATCCCACTTCTAGGAATGCACTGATCATGGTATGCACACATGTAACAGCCTCATTGCCTGATTCAATGTGTCCTTGAACTGCTGCAAATGTATCAGATTAGATGCAAGAGTATCATGGACTGAATAACTGTGGCTTTGGTGATATTTGTATATGTGATGCTTTCATGTCTTGATTGCTCACATAGGCTATGGGGTACTGTGTTATGTCAAATTTAATATTCATTGAAGTATGTGATGGTTAGTCACTAGTAGTGATAAGGCATATCTTAAGGTTTTGAAATATACCTATTAAAATACACTGTGGTCCATCAATTTGATTGTGACATGTGAAAGAAAATAATTAATTTAAATAAAGTGAAAATATTAAAACACACTTGGTCATTTTTTCATCATTTTGTTTGTACTTGATTTTAATCATATTGTATATTCATGAATGTAGGTATGAGCGGCTGCTCTAATGTGAAACATATATTACATTAGATGTATTACTGTATATATGGGAGTTTTTTCCATACTTATATCCCTTCTGGGGGGTAGTGGTGGTTTATTGCATTCATATGAAGGGGCTGAAAACA
Source organism: Ascaphus truei (assembly GCF_040206685.1). Lineage (NCBI taxonomy): Eukaryota > Metazoa > Chordata > Amphibia > Anura > Ascaphidae > Ascaphus > Ascaphus truei. The sequence goes on along the minus strand of NC_134485.1, from coordinate 636,466 downwards.
AAGCCCTCATTTAAACCCTGTGGGTTCAATGTTCCCAAGGTATAGATCCACCTTGATTCAATTTTCAACAATTCATTGTCCCAGTCCCCACATCTAATTCCTGGAGAAAATTGGTCTATCCCCATAAAGGTGATAGCTTTTGGGTCTCCCGGTTGACACCTATTTGCATGGGTAGCCACTGGAGTATCCAGTTTGTTTCGGATTGAGCCCACATGCTCCAGTATCCGTGTCTTAAGGGGACGACGGGTCTTCCCCACGTACTTTTTCCCACATTTGCATGTTCCCATATAGATAACTCCTGATGTATTGCAATTGATGAATTTGCGTATCGTATAATGTTTCTTGTTGTTATAGTTGCTGAATGTTTTTGATACTGTCATATACTGGCAGGCCTTACATCTTTGGCAATGATAGGTTCCATTCAAGCGGGGTGGTAACCATGTGGCCCTTGGTATTGCCACATTGTAGTGGCTATGGACCAGATGATCTCTCAGATTTTTAGCCCGTCTACTGACCATTGCTGGAAAAGATGGTATGGAGTCACTTAGATCTTCGTCCGCCCTGAGGATGTGCCAGTGTTTTTTTTAGGATTTCCCTTGCCACCTTCCATTGCTTATTGAAGGTGCCAATGAACCTAACTGTTCTTTGCTCTGGCTGTGGTCTCTTATCCATGACCAGTTCTGATCTTGCTTTTTGCTTTGCCCATTTATATGCTCTTTTTATAATTTTCTGACTGTATCCCCTTGCGGTGAATCTGTCCTTCATGTCCCTTGCCTTTTCCTCGAAGTCTTCGTCCTTACTGCAATTTCTCCTTAAACGAAGAAATTGCCCCACCGGTATTCCCTTAGTCAGTGATTTTGGGTGATGGCTACTCGCTAGGAGTATGCTGTTGGTGGCTGTCTTTTTGCGGTATATAGTTGTTTCCAGATTGCCATTGTCATCCTTTGTGATTAGTAAGTCAAGGAAACAAATTTGTTTTGGGCTGTACTCAAGAGTCAAACGGAGGTTGAGGTCATTTGTATTGAGAACTTCAATAAATTGTTTTAACAAAGCCTCAGTCCCCCGCCACACTATCAGCACATCATCAATGAAGCGCAGCCATACTTCCACAAAGGTTGTTAGGTGTTCCAGTTCCTCAGAGAAAACCACTTCTGATTCCCACCATCCCAGATACAGGTTTGCATATGTTGGGGCACATTTCGTGCCCATCGCTGTGCCCTGTACCTGGTGATACATGGTTTTGTTGAACCAGAAATAGTTTCTCCCGAGAACAAATTGTAATAATTCCAATGTGAAACTGTTGTGCTTAAGATGGTGTTGACTACGTGTGCTGAGAAAATGGTTGACTGCCCTGATTCCCTGGTCATGTCTGATGCTGGAGTACAATCCCTCCACATCCAGAGTAACCAGGATGCAATCATGTGCTACTGAGATGCCATCCAGCTTAGTAAGAACATCTTTAGTATCTTTAATGAATGAAGGCAAGATAGTGACAAAGGGTCTCAAGATCTTATCCACATAAGCACTTGCTTTTTCAGTGAGGTTTCCGATCCCAGAGACTATGGGTCTACCTGGAGGTGGTCGTTTGTTCTTATGGACCTTGGGAAGGCTATAAAATGTGGCGATTTTGGGGTTTCGAACCAGTATGTAGTTGTACTCTTTCTCTGAAATGAGCTTAGAGGACAAACCTCCATTTAGGAGCGTAGGATACAAATGTCTAAATCAATAATGAACAATCAATATATTTATATATATAACTCATTAACTTAAATCAATATAATATAACAGAATATAGACAATATAATCATATCAATCTCAACTCAGGACATAATAGATTCAGTCCTGGATGGTATATCTGTCAAAATTTAAAGTAATCTAAACACCTGTAAAAAACATATAATGCTAGAGAACTAAATGAAAAATAAAAAAGAAAGCTAATAGGGATTATCAGACTGAAATGTATATATATTATATGGTCATATACAGAACAGGTCAGGAGGAAGAACAAATTCTACCAAAACATAAACAACTATACATAAATAAAAACGTAATCAATTAATCATCTAGTAAATAGTATCATAGAATAGAAGCATAATAAGCAAATTCATAAGAAATGTTTAAGATCCCATTCTGTATTAATTCCTGTCAGGAATAATGGATCCAAAGAGTGGATCCAAAACATCTCCCGCTGGTTGAGGAGTTTCAATCTATCACCCCCTCTCACGGGCATAGACACGAGTTCTACAGCTGGAAACTGAAAACTTGATAAGCTGCCTAGAGGGCAATCGGGGAAATGCTTAGAAACTGGTAACATTAAATATTTTCTTTTAATGGACCGGATGTGTTCTATAATCCTGTTTTTAACAGGACGTATGGTATGGCCTACATAACCTTGGCCACAGCCACAGGTAAGATAGTATGTAACAAGTGGTGAATCACAATTAATAAAGGATGGGTTCCTATCATTCCTTCTAGAATAGATCGTCTCAATTAATTTTATGGGTTTCGCATAGCAAAAAATACAACATTTTCCACATTTAAAGAAACCTTTAATCTTAGTAGATTTGCTTGGCTCCATAGAGTTAAACAAGCTTGGAGAAAGGTAATTTGATAAGGATTTGGATTTCCTAAAGGTAATGGCTGGACCCTGGTTAACTGAACTAAATAGGTCTTTATCAAGAGTGAGGGTCCCCCAATGTTTGTAAATGATAGAACGTATCTGTTCAGCCTGCCGACTAAACTGAGTGACAAACAGAGGGGATGTCCCCTATCCAATTCCTGATCTCTCTTACACCTCACAGACGACTTTGACAACAGTTCCATCCTGTTCGAAGATTTAGCACACATATATGCTTCTTCAATGTCCGTATGTTTATATCTCCTTTGGACAAATCTATTTTTTAATTCATCCGCTTGCTGCTCAAATAATTCATCATTTGAACAAAGTCGCCTCAGACGAAGAAATTGAGCCTTGGGTATACTCTGAATCAATGATTTAGGGTGACTACTGTCTGCTTCCAATAAAGTATTTCTTGAACTAGACTTTCTAAAGATGCCCGTTTGAATAGTGCCTGTTGTGTCAATGAATAAAGTAATATCTAAATTGTTAATGTGATTCATGTGTTCCTCATATGTAAATTTAAGATTTAAAGAATTAATATTAAGTGTTTGAATGAAAGTGTGCAACGATAATAAATCCCCATCCCAAATCATAATCAAATCGTCAATGTACCGTTTATAAAAAATAATCTGATGACGAAAAGAATTATCAGCACCGAAAATGTGTGTGGATTCCCAAAATCCCATAAACACGTTAGCGTAAGAAGGGGCAAAAGACGTCCCCATAGCAGTACCCCGTCTGAAGATAAAACTGTGCATCAAAAGAAAAATAATTGTGGGTGAGAAGAAACATAATAGAATCCAAAAGATAGGCACGTAATGAAATGGACTATGTGGAAGCATCAAGAAAAATTTCTACTGCTTGAATCCCTTGGTCATGATCTATGATTGAATAGAGGGACATGACGTCCAATGTCACACATCTAAGACTCTTTTTCCACCAAACACTTTTAATGGCAGATAACAAATCCATGGAGTCTCTCAGAAACGAGGGTAGAATCATAACCAGAGGATGTAAAAAAACATCAATGTAGCGTGATAACCCATCTCCCACAGATCCAATACTAGCCACAATGGGCCGCCCAGGAGGGCGGACCAGTGACTTATGGATCTTTGGGAGATCGTGGAATATGGGCACAATGGGTGAGGCATTATAGAGAAACTCATACTCTTTTGTGTTGAGTATAAATAGAGCTTTACCCACTTCAAGAACCTCTTTAAGAAGGTGCAAAAACTCCAATGTAGGGTCTTGTGTCAATTTTCTATAAGAATCAGCATCTCCGAGTATTCTTAGTGCCTCTGCTTGATAATATGAGGAGGAAAGCACCACAATGGCCCCTCCCTTATCCCTCTGTTTGTCACTCAGTTTAGTCGGCAGGAAAATGTGGAAAATGTTGTATTTGTTGCTATGCGAAACCCATAAAATTCATTGAGACGATCTATTCTAGAAGGAATGATAGGATCCCATCCTTTATTTATTGTGATTCACAATTTGTTATATACTATCTTACCTGTGGCTGTGGCCAAGGTTATGTAGGCCATACCATACGTCCTGTTAAAAACAGGATTATGGAACACATTCGGTCCATTAAAAGAAAAGATTTAATGTTACCAGTTTCTAAGCATTTCACCGATTGCCCTCTAGGCAGCTTATCAAGTTTTCAGTTTTCAGCTGTAGAACTCATGTCTATGCCCGTGAGAGGGGGTGATAGATTGAAACTCCACAACCAGCGGGAGATGTTTTGTAACCATTCTTTGGATCCATTATTCCCGACAGGAATTAATACAGAATGGGATCTTAAACATTTCTTATGAATTTGCTTATTATGCTTCTATTCTATGATACTATTGACTAGATGATTCATTGATTACATTTTTATTTATGTATAGTTGTTTATGTTTTGGTAGAATTTGTTCTTCCTCCTGACCTGTTCTGTATATGACCATATAATATATATACATTTCAGTCTGATAATCCCTATTAGCTTTCTTTTTTATTTTTCATTTAGTTCTCTAGCGTTATATGTTTTTTACAGGTGTTTAGATTACTTAAAATTTTGACAGATATACCATCCAGGACTGAATCTATTATGTCCTGAGTTGAGATTGATATGATTATATTGTCTATATTCTGTTATATTATATTGATTTAAGTTAATGAGTTATATATATAAATATATTGATTGTTCATTATTGATTTAGACATTTGTATCCTACGCTTCTACAGATGATATGTATGTGTTATTGATTTTCTGGATTTTGTTGGTCTTTTTTAATATCTATGTTTACTTGTATATTATGTCTTTGTGGATCTCTTCCTTCAGAGCACTATGCCCCTTTCCTGTGTTTAATTTTCACAGGAGATTTGTGTCCAGGGGGTTGTTTTTACCTGGGCACAGGTAGGCGGTGCTTCTGGAGGTGTAGACCACATAAGAGTTTGATTTAGACCATTGAAACTACTCTTTGATAAAGTGCACCATGCGAGAAACGCGTTAGAGGTTTCTCTTTTAATTAGTTTATGTCCCATTAAATTTTTGTTATTTTTTCAGTTGGCCTCCAGTTCTCTCGTTTCAATGCTGTGCTCCTAGCTTTTCTCTGTTTTTCCACACCACATGTAACCCTGACCTTCACACCACGTATAACCCTGACCTTCACACCATGTACAACCCTGACCACACCACATATAACCCTGACCATTAACACCACGTATAACCCTGACCTTCACACCACATATAACCCTGACCTTCACACCACGTATAACCCTGACCTTCACACCACGTATAACCCTGACCTTCACACCACGTATAACCCTGACCTTCACACCACGTGTAACCCTGACCTTCACACCACGTGTAACCCTGACCTTCACACCACGTATAACCCTGACCTTCACACCACGTATAACCCTGACCTTCACACCACGTGTAACCCTGACCTTCACACCACGTATAACCCTGACCTTCACACCACGTGTAACCCTGACCTTCACACCACGTATAACCCTGAACTTCACACCATGTATAACCCTGACCTTCACACCACGTATAACCCTGACCTTCACACCACGTATAACCCTGACCTTCACACCATGTACAACCCTGACCTTCACACCACGTATAACCCTGGCCGTTATTCCGACCTCTCGGTTTTGTACACATGGCTTGTCTGCAGACCGGTCCATGCTCAGAGTCTCTCTGCATTCTCTGTTACAGAATGGAAATATCTTCCTGGCAGATTACAAGATTCTGGAGGGAATCCCAGCGAATACTATCAATGGAGAGAAGCAATACATTGCTGCCCCTCTGTGTCTTCTGTGGAAATCCCAACAGGACCACATTATCCCGATAGCCATTCAGGTAAAGATGCAACAATCATTATGTATCCTAATCCTATTATCAATGGATTGGAACAGTATCCATTCAGCATTGATTAAGAAATAAATAAAAGGATTCACTAATGTATATTTATTATGAATGATGTAAAAATCAGCCCAATAGCCATTCAAACAGAGGACTGTAGAAGCTAATGACAGAAAACACTCACTTGGCCCACACATTTCCTCATACAAGATGTAACACCATATACTGTAGTGTATATCCCTTAAATTAGTCTCTCCCGTTGCAGTGGTTTCCATATTTCCATGCTTTAAATTCACCCCCCCCCATATTTACCCAATGACCTCTGCTCTGAGTGTGTGATGGTTATATCCCTCCTTCTCAGTGAAGAAGGATGCTTCTCTTAATGCTCTAACCTCAGCATGTTATAAAGTATCTCTGATAGCGCTCTCTCTCTACCTTCACACCGGGCTCTACATACCAGGCTAAAATAATTCAATTAAATCCATGCCATTGTAGTTGCCTTTTTCTTGACTTCTTCCATTCTGCTTTTCTGGCTTCCATTAGAGGACCCCGGATGTCAGGTGAGGTGTTACATGGAAGTTTGCTTTAAGACCTTCTTGCTGCTGGTTGATTCCCCTCCTTATGTTGAACAATACTTGTGACAGGAGGGGGTAACCAGGCTCTATAATAAAGGTCAAGCCGATGTTGGTTACCCCTGCTGTGTGTATAAGGGTCCCAGGGAGTTAGCTCTTGGACCCAGATTGGCAGGACGGCCTGTAGGTGAGGTCAGACAATAGTGCACACGTCCAGTTTCAGGTTAAAGCAAATGTTGAATGGTTTTATTTCTTCACAGCACAACTAAACATTTGGGCACACTGTCCCTTCAAGGAAAAACAACACTTATAAAAAGAATACCTACTCCACATAGGGAGAAGTTGCTAAACACTCCAAGCCCTATCTTTCGGGCTGGCTTTGTCAAGTTCCCAACCCCTAAACATACGCCACAATAGTGATCGAACAATATCAAAGTTCTTACTGTGTCTTTGTGTGGGATTCTCTGTCCATAGAGAGAGGCTAGGAAATCCATCTGGATAGCAGCTTGCACAGGACAGCTCTGTAGTCGGAGTCAGCCACCTTCTACAAGCATTAGTCTCCTTATCAAGCTGGTTGTCAGCTGTCTCAGCTTACTTCCTGATTGCCAACTATTCTTACTGGGTTAACCTTCTAAGTGCTGGATGAAGAACTCAGATGCATGGTTCCCAGGCATTTATTAGTACCTGACTTCACCCTGTCACACCCAATAACATTGTATGATCACATTGTACTTTGTGTAATAAAACCATTTTTTGTATTTTTCCTTTTCCGAGCATGCAGTCAAGCAGGGATTGCTAGAGTATGAGTTTCAAGAGGCGGTGAGGGGGGGGGTGAGGTTGCGGAGGACCCGTTGACAGAATGTGCCTAGGTAGTTGGGGTCCAGAGATGTCGGTTCCCCTATAAATGTACCCGGGAATCATGCCTGATTCTCGGATACATGCAGGCACATTGTCCCAGCAATACCTCCCCTTGAAAACGTAAGTGCGACTCACCACTAGGGTACCCTGCTTCAGCACAGCCCAGAAATGAGAATGAGGCACAGGGATTAATATGTATTCATACACAGTAGCTGAGTGAATCCCTAGGTTAAGGTGGTTATCCCCAGCTAGTGCCATGGTGACCCACAACCAGTATATGGTTTGTGGGTTCCCACCCATATATAAGGTTGAGGGGGAGGGGGAGACTCTGAGAGTCCAAACTGGGACACAGAGAAAGTGTTTGGGGGAATAAGGCAGGTAGAAATAAAGAGACAACATTTTTCCTTTTTTGTTCCCTGTACCCCAAGACTGTGTATTAAAATATACTTTAATATAGCTCGGTTTCGATTGGCTGCTTGAGAAAATTCCCCTGCTCTGATTGGCTGTCTGCTCTGCTTCTATTTTATGAATGAAACAGAGAATGCTATAAGAAGCCCTGATCCAATCAGATTGATTGTTCCCCTTGAGTCTGAGCTGAAAGAGCGTGGGCGGGCTTCTCAAAGATGCTTTGTTTGTAATAGCAAAGCAAGCGGCTTCTATTTCAAGCCTGAAGAGCCGCCCGCCAGAGATTTTGTGACCAAGTTCTCAGAAAGTAACGTAGTGGTCACGGCTTGTATTTTATGCCGATTTTGAGTTCCAGGAGATTTGGGCTGACTCGCAGTCAGGACGGACCAAAGAAAACGTAGTGGTGGTGTATGGAACTTTATGCCGATTTGGGTTCCAGGAGATCTCAGGCCCGGTCAGGATAAAACTCTCCTATAGAGTTCCCTGCACCTGTGAAAGTTTTGACCACAGCCCCCTTATTTGAGTTCCAGGACATTTCGGGAAAAGTCTCGGTCAACCTAAAGACTTTATTTTATGGGCCATTTCACCTAGGAAAGCTCAGTTTTGTAGGCCAGACCCCCCAGTAAGTGTGTTTTCTTCTGTATTTTGTAATTCACTGTGTGTATGTCTGTTTCTCTGGAATAAATTACAATTTGTTTTACTATATTGTTTTGCTCAGTGAATGATTCCGGTAAAAAGGTGTAAAAACCTGGCCTCCCATGACACTCACACCAGGCACCAGTTCGGGGATGGTCCCATGACTGTTACCGTCCTTAACGTCTGTCCATGTTAGTCTGGTGGCACTAAACTAGGTGACAAATAGAACCTATGCTTTCTTAGCTTTGAGTAACGTACGTTAGTCACCACATGTTTTGTTATCTCGCAATCTACGAGTTTTTCTCTATGTAAGAAAACCCCGCAGGATTTAAAAACATAGATCTCAATGATCCCACTTCATCCACCAGTAAATAAGAGATTGTATACATTGATTAAAGCCATAACCTGCATCTTGGTTCTAGGAATGGGACACTGCAGTATAGCCTCTACCTTAGCTGGTTCTGGCTTAAGGTGCCCACCACCCACTCTGTGCCCTAAGTAGAATGCTTCTGTACCCACTAAACACTTTGTTGGTTTGAGTTTCAGCCCTGCTTCCCTGATCCTACTCAGCACCGGTGACACATGTACTTGGTTACTGTCCCATGAACTGCTAAATACTGCAATGTCATCCAGGTATGCCTTGGCGTAACCCTGCTTCCCTTCCAGTAACCTATTGACCAGGCGTTGGAAGATAGCCAGGGCATTTTTCATACCAAATGGCATCACTAAAAATACATAGAGGCCACTTGGAGTGATAAATGCTGACTTCTCCCTCCGTGGTCAGAGGAATTTGCCAATATCCTTTGGACAAATCCATGGTGGTCAGATACATTGCTCCTGAGAGCTCATCTAGGAGCTCATCCATTCGGGGCATGGGATAAGCATCTGACATCGTCTGAGCATTGAGGATTCCGTCCTCCTTGGGTACCAGGATAACCGGGCAATCCCAAGGGCTCTGGGATGGTACAATTACCCCTAGGGCCACTATCTCCTCTACATCCCTCTCTATACTGCGCGTCACCTATGTTGATACTGTACATGATAGCCATGCTTATGCAGAGGTCTCTGATCACAAGTCTCCACTGGATGACCTGTAATATGTGTTCTGCCTGGCTTGTCCTTGAACAGAACCTTATGCTGCTCTAGCATAGCCTTTGTTTGCACTCTCTGATGTGCACTGATCTGGGACCCTGTGATGGTGAGGGAGTAACCAGGCCATCAATAAAGGTATTATGCCCGGCTGGTTACCTCTGGGCCATATTAGGTAATTTAGAGTGTCAGCTCTTGAACCCATTTATAGTACCTTCAATGTATGTGATTGTATTGCAATAAAGATTGTATGTGTGTTTTGCCTTTCCAGCAGTGCTACCTAGTGGAGATTCTCAGGCTATGAGTTTCAGGGTGGGTCTCCAGTAAAAGTGTTGTCAGAATGTGTCTATGTAGAAGGGGTCCAGAGTTACTGGCCACCCCAAATACGTGTCCGGGAATCAGGTCAGATTCCCGGGGACATATAGACACAGACATCCGGGCAAAATCCTCCCTGGAAAACAGTTGCGCGACTCACTGCCAGGTTTCCCTGCTTCAGCACAGACCAGAAAGGTAAATGAGGGCATAGGGATATGTGTATCCCGGGTACAGTCAGGGGCCCGTAGGTTAATGGGAGTCCCCCAGTATATGCTCCAATCACCAGAACCAGGTATAGAGGTTCTGGGGTGTTTCAACCATCGATAAGGTTGCAAACTGATTGTATGTCTAAGTCCAAATTCCTACACCTGTTTAGCTTGCAGGAGTCTAAGCCTCCGTACTGGGAGTCTGGGTTATATGCTTGCAATACTCTTGGTGCAAAACCTCCACCCGAGGAGGATCTCGACAGAGCGGGAGGAGCCTCTCGCAGGACACAACCCAACAATACACACTTGGTATAAACAAATGATTAACTTTACTGTATTATGAATGCTCTAAACGCTCCTATATAGTTACTAATCACACAACTGCCCACGCACCATGCATGGCATAACCCTCCACCGTGTACCCACACGTGGCCACAATAGCATAGGAGTCCCTTAGTCACTTAACCCACTGAGTGTCCCTAAGTATGAATCTCCCACCCTAGGCGTGATTAGCGCCGTATTCTATAATATGTTGGTGCACTTTATTAAGGTACCTGCCGGGCGCTCCTGCACCCGGGCCCGCAGACAACTTCAAAAAGGATTCGCAGATCCACTATCTCCTTCGCAACGTCCTGGACACCACCGGAAGTATTGTCCATCAGGGGCAATCCCACCCTGAAGACAGTCTCTCCCTCAGCGAAGTAGGCCTGGTCCCAGGCCTCTCTCTCTCAGCGTATTCTGCGTCCGCTGTGTCCCTCACTTCCTATGCAGCACTAATGGGGCAGGTTCCCTATCCTAGGGCCTGTCCTTACAGCAGCCACAAGCTACAGAGTGTCTAAGGACCTATCTGGGGTTTAGGGGGGATTACTGGCCTAGTGCAGAGGCTACTTGCCCTCTGCATCTCCTTCCCTTATCCTCTCCTGGCACGACTGACTAACGTGCTCCTCAATCAGCCTCCTGCTTTCCTTCCTGGAGAATCCTCGCACCTCATTTGCTCCCTGGCATCAGGTGGTGCGCTCCTAAGGCTCATGTAACTTGTAGTCCCTGACAAGATCCCTCTCCCATTGGACCTGCTTTGCACGCTTTCCCTGCACATGTGCGACATGTAATAGCCGCCGCTGCTCGTCTGCACATGCGCAAGTTTCCACAAGATCTCGGCGCCCTACCTCCAGCCGCCGGAGCCTCCGGTGACACGATTGCCTGCCCAGCACGCGCCTGCATCCGCCACACACTGCACACTCTCCCTGGAGCTCCAGAAGACGCGCGCCTGCACACTTGCGCCCCCGCACCCGGCCGCAACTCTGCTGACCGCCGCGGAGGTGAGTACAGGAAGGGGGGGGGGGTAACAACACCCAGAGGGGGATCTGGCTACACCAAGAAACTTAGAAGAAATTGTGAAATATTTTTATTTCTGACATTGTGTATAATGGTAAATGCTTATGCACTGTATATGAGCTGTGGTCTTCCAGTTCCGTGGTTCCAAGAAACCAGTTGGCTACCAATTTGGTGCCACTAAGTATTCTCAGGTCCCGGAGTTGAAAGCCACAGATATTGCCAAGGCGTTAAAGACATTTGGGTGGAGGAGTTAACCTCAAGTACCCTCGTCCTGGCATGAATGGAAGTGATAGGACTACCATTAACCCAGACATTGAGATGCCTAACTCCACGGGTGGCTTCTGACTCACAGGTGGCAGAGGTGCCAAGCTGGTGCATGCCCCTGTCATATTTCGAATCCATCCTTGCTCGGCTTGAGTAGACTGACAATTCTCTGATTGGCTTGTAGGAATTCTCCCACGCTCGGATTGGCTGGAGTATTTCATGAATGGGACTGAAATACTATAAGAAACCTAGCAGCCAATCCGGTCCTCAGATTCTAAGTGCAAAGACAGCAGCGGCAAATTTGATATCATCAAAAGATGTTCTGTGAGAAATAGACGCGACCCGGCTTCAGAAATTTCAAGGGAAGACATTTTCTAAGTCCCACTTTTTGGGGCCAAGTTCTGAAAAGAGAACGTAGCGGTCGCGGTTGGAACAACACGCCGAAAAGAGTACCAGGACGTTTTGCCAAAGGATTTTGCAGCTCCGGAAGAGAGAGCGGTGGCGTCTGGTAACTCATGCCGAATTGAGTTCCAGGACTTTTGTGGGTAACTCCTGGTCAACCTAAAGACATGGTTTTTGTGAAGATTTGCCATCCTGCTGGCTGGAAACCACAACCCAATCTTATCCCTTCAACCTCTGCAGATGCTCAAGATGCGCAATACTGCGATGGCTCCTCTACATGCGCGCGCGATCGGTTCGCCCATCCGTGGGTCCTGCCTACGTTCTCTGCCCCCGTCTTGACGTTGCTGATGTGCGGCACGGCCGTTCGGCCAGTCTTCCATCAGAATCCACCCCCGGCCCCGCCCCTGCTTGGAAGGCGGCATGCGCGGTGAGCGAGTGGCGTGCGACTGGGTCGTCATCCCCTGACGTAAGTGAAGCGCGCAACAGCTCCTACCTGAATCCACCCCCAGGCTCTGTCCCCGCTCTGAAGACGGGCATGTGTGGTGTGCGAGCGGCGCCCGATCGGGGTGCCTCCCCCTGACGTTGGTGACGCGCACGGGACATAGCTCTACTCCCAAAACCAATCAGGCTGCACAATAGGTCACACCTGCGTGACCCAGCAGCCTATCCGCTCACCCCGTCTGGTCCCATCCTGGCTTCCCATTGGAGGGAGGCTCCTTAACTACCTGCCTTGCTCAGTCTCTCATTGCTGAGCATAACCTAGTTTTTGTAACGCTGAATCTCGCTGAAATTTGGAACCTTGTCCTGCCTGTCTTGATACCAGACCTTGCTTCGTACCTTGGACCCCGTGCTTCTCCTCTCCTGATCCGGCTTTCGAACAACCATCCTGAACTCTCCTATATTGACCTCGGCAATCCTTATTACGACTACTCTCCAATCTCCAATCCTGACATCGGCTAAGTACCCCAACGATCCGCTACTCTCCTATCCAGACCTGGCAAGTATCACATTTACCATGTCTTCTGTACCCCTGACCCCTCGCGGTTGTGGGTTGGCGTTCTATATAATTCCCTACATCAGCCTCGCGGTCACGTCTGGTTTGTGGTGAGCTACGCGTTACAGTTTTATGGACTATTTCAAATAGAAAAGATTAGTTTTGTAGCTCAGATCCCCAGTAAGTGTGTTTTCTCATGTATATTGTAATTCACTGTGTGTATGTCTGTTTCTTTTTTTTTTTTTTACATTCTTTATTTATTGTCAACATTTTTATAACAGTAAACACATAACACAATATGATACATTACCAAATCAAACAAATCATTCAGAATCCAACATACAAATTATAATGTCGTAGATACAGATTGTTAAACAATAAATACATTCATAAACAAAAACAAAACAAAATTCTCTTATATTAAACTCTGCTAATAAGTCAACTTCATACTTAGTAAGCCCGTTTATCCATATTATTCTCATTTTGGCAGATGATTCCTCTCTCACCTTACAGTATTCTATGACCTATGAACTGAGACCACGGCAGCCAGAGAATCTCATATTTTAACCTTGTGTCAGTTGTTATGTATGAGAGCTGTTCCATTCTCATAACCTCCCATACACTCGACTCCCATTGTCTCATAGTGGGAGCCTCCAGTTTTTTCCAGTTGGCAGCTATAGTACATCTTGCTGCATTCAGCATATGTATTAATAGGGATTTCCTAATTCTATGCCCTTCGACCCCCCTCTCTGTTTAGCAATAGAATACTCGGTTCTTTCGGGATTCTGATCTGGGTTATATTAAAAATCTGTTCCACTATCCCATCCCAGAAACACTTTATTTTCTTGCACTCCCACCAGATATGTAGCATTGTGCCCACCTCCCCACACTCTCTCCAGCATTTGTCAGACGTTCCTGGATAGCATACATTCAGTTTTTGTGGCGTATAGTACCACCTGTACATCGCCACATTTGTGTCCATTCTAGTGCAGAGTATTCCTTACCCAGATCCTTTTCCCAAGCTAATACAAATCCGGGCTTAGGTTCAGCTTTGATTTCCAATATTCTTTTATAGATATACGATATATTATGTCCTCTAGCACCTAGTACTACCAACGCCGCTTCGAAAGGATTCAATCTTCTTCACATATTTTTTTTATTTCTTTTGGTGTTCATATAGTGGACAATTTGCGTATTTTGCCATCTTTCTCCTTCTTTGAAATCAAACTGATCCTGAAAGTATTTAAAATTTCTAATTTCTCCCATGTCCATCAGGTCTCTTAGTCTTAATAGCCCCACTCGGCTTCACTTTATAAATATTCTAGAGTCCAATCCTGGGGGGAAATCTCAGTTCCCACATATTGGGGTGAGAGGGGAAGGGAACGTACAGACCCTCTCATCTTTGGATATTTCATCCCATGCACATAGAGCTGCACCAATAGAAGGGTGTTCATAGAGATCTTTAGGTCGATCTATCTTCCTGAGCCAAGGAACCTTATTTGTATCTATATTTTTACAGTAGTTATTTTCAATTTCCACCCACAGTTTATTCTTTGTACAATGATACCATTCAAAAAGAGCGTTCACCTGTGTAGCAAGATAATACTTATTAATATTCGGCAGCCCGAGTCCTCCTTGTGACTTATGTCTTTGCAGCGTTTTAATATTAGTCCTTGGTTTTTTAAATTCAAAAATGAATTTATTAATTTTACTTTGGAGCATGGCAATATATTGCTTGGGTACTTTCACTGGGATAGTCTGGAACAGATACATAAGCCTTGGCAGGATATTCATTTTAATACAGTTAATTCTACCTATCCATGAAATAATATTCTTGTTCCATCTTTTTAAATCATCTTCTATTACTTTAGCTAGTGGGGTGTAATTAGCCTGGAATAGCTCTTCTGCTCTTGATGTTGTATTTGTTCCCAAATATTTTATACTTTTATTCTTCCATTCAAAGGGGAAATTTTCTTTTACCTGGTCTGCCAATTCTGCTGACAGATTTATATTGAGAGCATCTGTTTTTGTTAGGTTCATTTAAAATTCGATGCTAAACTATATCTTCCTAGAACACTCATTATATTTGGTAATGATACCAGCGGGTTAGTTATTATCAGTAGGATATCATCTGCGTATAATGCGATCTTATGTTCTTTCTCACCTATTTGAACTCCTGTGATATCTGGGTGATTTCTTATTGATTCTGCTAGCGGCTCCATTATTAGAGCAAAAATCAATGGGGACAATGGGCACCCCTGTCTTGTACCATTTAGTATGCTAAATGAGTTCGAGATCTGTCCATTTACCTTGACTTTTGCCGATGGGTTACTATATAGGGCCTTTACATACTGTCTAAACATGTCACCCGTTCCTATACGTTCCAGCATTTTAAACATAAAATTCCACTGCACCCGATCAAAGGCCTTTCTGCGTCTATGGACAGTATCATAGTTGGGGTCTGTGTTTTATTGGCCTGGTTCAGTATATTTATAATTCGCCTAGTGTTATCTTTGGCTTCTCTTTTTGGTATAAATCCAGTTTGATCCCTCTCTATCAGTTCCGGTAGATATTCATTAAGTCAATTTGCTAATATCTTGGCGAGGATTTTGACATCTACATTTATAAGCGATATTGGGCGATAGCTTGCACAATTTAGTTTGTCCTTGACTGGTTTGGTTATAACTGTTATATGAGCTTCTGACATATACTGGGCTAGATTACCCGTATCTCTCCGTGTATTAAACATACTTTGAATATGTACTATTAAGAAGTTGGTAAAAGTCTTATAATAGGTATGTGGCAAACCATCTGGTCCCGGGCTTTTCCCATTAGGCAGATCTTTTATTACCTTTTCTATCTCCTCCCACGTTATGATAGCGTCTAATTTAGCTCTTGCCTCAGGTGTGATTGTTTTAGTTTGGATATCCTTCATAAATATTTCTATATCTTCTTCTATGTGCTCCTTTTCCTTTTCTGTACCGCCTCTATATTATATAACTTTTCGTAGAATAGCCTGAACTCCTCCTTAATGACTTTTGGGTCCTGCGAGACTACACCATCCTGCTTCCGAATTTTACTGATATTAAATTGACTCTGTTTCTGTTTTAGTTGATTGGCCAGTAGTCTATCCATTTTATTACCTTTCTCGTAATATTTATGTTTAAGCCATACCAGTGACTTTTCTATTTTTTGGGAAAGTTAAACTTTCCTCTGGCTGTTATTAGTTCTGCTAGTATCTCTTTATCGGCTGTCCTTTTATGTTTTGTTTCTAGATCTTGGATTAGTTTACTTATTTCTATCATTTCTTTTTCCCTTATTCTTTTCCTAAAAGAGGCTTGTTGGAAAAATACTCCTCTTATCACACTTTTATGAGCCTCCCACAATATTGTCGGAGATATATTTTCTACATTGTTTTCTGCAAAATAATTTTTAAGAGCGTCCTCAATTACTAGGACTACATTACTGTTTTTCAGTAGTGACTCGTTCAGTCTCCATGACCACTCACCTTTCTGCATAATTCCTACCTCTAAGTCAATTTCTAGGATTACTGGTGCGTGGTTTGACCATGTGATATTGCCAATAATGACTTTTCTTATTTAGCTCACATTAATTTGATCTATGAAAAAATAATAAATTCTGAAGTAGCTATCATGTGGGTGTGAGTAATAGGTATAGTCCTTTCCTGACGGATTTAGAACTCTCCAGGCATCGACCAATGCCTGCTGGTCCAGCATTTTATTTATAGATTGTGTCTGCCTTTTGCTCATATTTGTGTGTCCTTTTGAGGTATCTAACACTGGATTTAACGCCACGTTAAAGTCTCCGCCCAGGTATAGAGCTCCTTCTCTAAAGACATTAATTATTGACAGCACCTTCTCTAAGAAATTTACTTGTCCCACATTGGGGGCATACACATTTGCCAAGGTGATCTTCTTCCCTTTTATCTGCCCTTTAATTATAATATATCTACCTTCTAAATCCTTCTTAGTGGTGATGTCTTGCAACTCAAAATTTTTGCTAAGTAGAATTCCTACCCCATTTTTCTTATCTCTTGATGAGCTATAGAAGTTTTGTACAATATATTTATTGATCATTTTTGGTTCTTTATCTCTTTTAAAATGTGTCTCCTGCATGAACATTACATCACTTTTCATCTTTTTTATTTCTGCTAGGGCCTGTCTCCTTTTCACAGGTGAGTTTAGTCCCTTGACATTCAGGTTACCTATCTTATATGTCATGTTTGTTGTGGTGTTTGGGTTCGTGGTTGATGGATATTAACCAACCTTAATGTATCTCTTACTGCAATCTCGATCTTCCTTATTGCCATCTTTTCTTTGGACATCATCTGACAATTGAGAGTTTGGGTGCTTTCTCTCTGTATCATTTGACTTATAGAGAAAATACAAACAGAAACACATAAAAATACATTCAAATGAAAATAAAAAAAAGCTGTGTGTGCTGTGCACGCGCATAGTAAGTAAAACTTCTTTGACTTTTGTCACAGAAATTGTATTTGTATTGGTGATGTTTTAATTAAAAATCAAAATACAATTTCATTGACAAAACGCAAATAAATTTGACTTGGAACATGCGTACACATCCCTTGTATTTGCACTAAGCGTGAATTCCTCGTGTGTGTGTGTGTGTGTGTGTGTGCGTGACTGTGTGTGTGCGTGTGACTGTGTGTGTGTGCGTGTGACTGTGTGACTGTGCGTGTGACTGTGTGACTGTGCGTGTGACTGTGCATGTGACTGTGCGTGTTACTGTGTGACTGTGTGTGACTGTGCGCGTGACAGTGCGTGTGCATGTGACAGTGCACGGTGCACGTGACAGTGCGTGTGCGCGCGACTGACTGTGTGCGCGACGGACTGTGTGCGCGACTGACTGTGTTCGCGACTGACTGTGTGCGCGACTGACTGTGTGCGCGACTGACTGTGTGCGCGACTGACTGTGTGTGTGTGCGTGTGACTGTGTGTGTGTGCGTGTGACTGTGCGTGTGTGCGTGACCATGTGCGTGTGTGTGTGACCGTGTGCGTGCGTGTGACCGTGTGACGTATGCGCAGCCCCCCTGCACCTCACACATCCCCCTAACCTATTCACAGTCAGTGTGTGTGTGTATGTGTCAGTCAGTGTGTGTGTGTGTGTGTGTGTGTGTGTCAGTCAGTGTGTGTGTATGTGTCAGTGTGTGTGCATGTGTGTCAGTCAGTGTGTGTGTATGTGTGTCAGTCAGTGTGTGTGTGTATGTGTGTCAGTCAGTGTGTGTGTGTACAGTATGTGTGTCAGTCAGTGTGTGTGTGTGTGTGTGTGTGTGTGTGTATATATGTATGTGTGTGTGTCTGTCACTGTATGTGTGACTCTCTTTCTGTGTCCTGCCCCCTCTCTCCTGACTTCCCCCCCCTCAAAGGCAGGCAGAGCTGCGGACCCGCGGCGGCTCTGCCTGAGTCTCTCCTCACACCCCCCCCCCCCCTCACAGACAGGCAGAGCTGCGGACCTGCGGCGGCTCTGCCTGAGTCTCTCCTCACCCCCCCCCCCCTCACAGACAGGCAGAGCTGCGGACCCGCGATCTCTTTAGATCTCTTTATAAATCAAACTAACAAACAACAATCAACCTTCCCTGAAACCTACATTTTACTCAGGCTTATTTCCATTAAAAGTAACTTTTTTTCCCCCCATCTACTTCATACCCCTTCAACTGTCACATACTCAGATCTCAGCTCTGATGGAGCAGTCTAAGAGATATATAGTCATTAATCTCAGTTATTTACTCTTCTTCACTCGTTGGTCTGTTTTTCTTCCTGCTGTGGTCTTCTGTCTCCGTGCTGCCGTCCGCTGCTATCGCTGGTCTTTCTATTCGCTTTGCTGACCACTTCCCGCCACCGTTGCCCCCTCCACTCTGGGTGGGGCCGAGGTGCTCCTGACTCCGCAGAGTCCTGCAATCTTTCCCTTTCTTTGGGTCCTGGAATGTTGAGTCTTTCAAAACAATTGGTGGGGTTTTCTCCGTATCTGAGCACAGTAGCTTTCCCTTATTGTATCACAATCAGCTTAGTAGGGAATCCCCATTTATATCTCACATTGGCTTTTTGCAGACACACAGTGACTTCCCTCATTTCTCTGCGGTGCTGTAGGGTTAACGCAGAGAGGTCGTTATACAGCTGGATTTGCGCCCCTTCATAGTCAATATTATTAATACTTCTGGCCTTCTGCATAATTAGTTATTTTTCCGGGAAGTCTTGCATTTTAACAAAAATGTCGCTCTGTGTGCCCTGTCCATCTTCCAGGTCCGCTCCTGTGTTTCGTCCGTCATATGAGAGAATAATTTTTGTAAATTTGGGACTATTTCTTGGGATTCCACTGTTTCAGATATACCCCATATCCTTATATTAGAGCGTCTCTCTCTATTGTCCAGATCTTCTATATGCAGGAGCATGTTTTGTAAAGTCTCGTCTTGCTCTTGCACTTTGTGAGTTACATGCTCATGCACTTCTGTGACCATTCCTGCTTCTTTCTCTAGGTCATCTATTCTGTCCCCCAGAGTAACAACATCCTTTTTGATCTTAGATAGTTCGGTTTGAAACATTAGTGTCAGATCTGTTAACAATTTTTGTATGTCATCTTTGGTTGCTAGATTAGTCAAATCAGTCTTTGTGGCATAATCCCTCTTTCCCTCGGCCATTAGAGAGTCTTTTTCCTTACCCTGCCCGGGCGAGCTTTGCGGGGAGTGAGATGGTATCTGCGCGTCCTCTGCGTCTGTGTGCTTTGGCGTTGCTTCCGATCGCCGGAATTTCTGAAGCGTATTTTCAGCTACTGTGGGTTTTTTTTGTGGCGTTTGGCATTTTCCACAGTTCTGTTTCTGCCTTGCACTCTTATTTTGTTTTAGTTTGCAGTTTTAGGGCAGTTTTAGTGAGTGTTATTAGTATGTGGCTATGTAATCATTTTATTTAGTTCATATAGTAGTGGTAACCCCCCTGTGGTCACTGTACCTCATCTAGGCGGCCGTCCCGTCCAACGCCTGCCACATCCCCCCTACTCACTCACTCACTCCTGTGGGTAGCAGCCATTTTGAGTCCTGGGACTGGGAGACACGGGCCAGCCGGCCTGCCAGGGCTTACATCCACAGTCTTCTAACTGTGCTCCAGTCAGGGGGGGGCAGTTGTTGTTCTCCTCACTACCCATCAGGGTACCTGCTCTGTGGCCCCAGGAGAGGTGTGGGCTCCGGGTCCCCGGAGCTCCGGTGGGGAGTAGGAGGGGGGGGTCACACCAGCCGCCTCCCGAGCACTCACTGCCGGTTCCTTACACCCCGGGCGGCTTAACTGGTGCTCGGGGCCGTCGGGCTGTTCTGGATGCTGCCTCCCTTCTCGTGGTGCGCGGGTGCCATCTTGGATCCGCCGTGGGCAGCGGTGAGCCCGAGTGCTTCCCTGCTCTGTCGGGGCTAACGTCACCGTTCGTTGATGGGAGTGGGCGCCGGGTAAGTGCTGGGGGGGTCCCAGTTTGGGCGGGGTTATTTTTGGGGAGTTTTGTAGTTCCCGCTGTCATTTTCCACGCGGTCCTGCACGGAGCTCAGAAGCCGTGCGACCGCTCTGCTCTGCTGCTGGCCACGCCCCCCTGTATGTCTGTTTCTAAGGAATAAATGACAATATATTTTAAATACTTGTTTTGCTCAATGTTATGTTAGGATCCCAGTTAAAAAGGTGTAAATACCTGGTCTCCCGTGACATTTCGAGAGTTCTCCTCTCTCCCTCAAGTCAGCAATACTGCTTAACAAAGGAATCTATGCTATGGCTAAAACAGGGTTACCCTTGCGAAAACATAAATTGTAGAATTGGAATTGGATCTTTCACAGAAATTCAGGAACCAGGATTTTCTATTTATCAATGGTGATATCTGCCACAGGATCCTCATAATCATTAGAATATCGTCGTATAGGCGTATTCTCAATAAAAGTGAGGTAACCATAGTGATTGCAAGTAATTGCTATTTATTTAAAATAATAAAACCTTAGACATAAGGTTTAGAACACATACAATATGTGTAGAATATAGAAGCATGAGTAAATTCTCTCACACTTAACTCAATGCTATTATAATCACATAAGCGATAGTCTAATAGCTATTTCAGAGTCCCATAGAAGCTATAAGTTCTCCACTATTTAACTTTCTCACTGTTAGGGAAAGAGTGTACCCAATAGGAATTGCCTCAGTTTTGATGAGTCTCTGCACGGCTGGTATATCCTCTTTCTTCTGTTCTCTTCGGCGCTGCTGGTGGGGTTTGTTGGCGTTGTCCCATACCTCTCAGTTCACAGCCGGCTTCTCCACTCTCTCTCTCACCACTTCCGCGTCACGTGGGATAACCACCTCTCGTCTTACGCGATCTTAGCTCTTCTCCGCCGTCCAGACTCCACAGAAGCCCCGA